>NC_056746.1:1007007495-1007137495 GCF_019279795.1 Protopterus annectens | reverse complement strand
AGGAGGCTGGACATCCTAGCTACCAAAGAGACAATTTAAAAGGGCAGTGCAGCAAAGCCACTTGGCTTGGAAACCAGAGTTTACTACTCAGGATGAGGAGGACAGACTAGAAATGGTGTGGGAATTGTGGTGAGGGCGAGGCTTCAAAAGACAGTGAGGGATGTCTCTAGAATTAATGACACACTCATTGCAATCAGAGTCCAGTGGAACGATAGGAGGCCAGTACTCATAATCGACAGCAGGATTGTGATAGTAAGGGAAAGGGTGCATTCAGACAGCAGTTGTAGGACCTACTAGAGAAAGCATGCATTGTTGTTGATAGTGGGTGGCCTGAAAGCACATATGGGGACAGACAGAACAGGGTAGGAGAAATGCCTGGATCCACATGAGTGGGGAAACAGGAATAAAGAAAGAGAGGCCATTTTACACTTCTGTTTGGCAAACAGCTTGATGGTGACCAACACATGGTTCAGCAAGGGAGACAGTCACAAGATCACATACAAGGGTAGCCAACATGCAACTCAAGTAGACTTTCTCCTAGCAAAAAAAGGGCAGTGGGGTAAAGTCATCCCCAGTGAAACAGCTGGTCCACGGCATGAACCACTGGTTGCCACAGTCTGCTGCAAGCAATGGTCAGAGAAGGTTCTAAGGTCAAAACAGACCAGGCTGAAGACCTGGAAGTTAACTGGAGTGAAAGTGCAACAGTTCAAGGCATTACTCAGGGCTCTAGCACCTCAAGAATAAGAGGAAATGAGAGGGTTGAAGAAAAATCACAGTGGCTCAGAACAGCATATGTAAGAACTACAGAACCAATATACCTTAAGGCCATGTATGGAAATAAGGTACATAAGGAAAGCTTGTGGTGGATTGGAGAAGTCCATAAAATCAGCAAAAGAAAGGAGTGCAGGAAAACGTGGGAGACAGAAAAGATGGCCCAGACTAGGAAGGAATAGTGGTTGGCTAACAAAGAGGCTAAAAGAGGAATTGAAATAGCAAAGAACAAGGAATCAGAAACTCTCTACCAGCTTCTAGAAAGTGACTCAGCAAATGACACAAATAAACTATATCAGGTCGCAAGGCAAAGACAGAAAGGTAAGAAAATAGTCATGCCCCCTTCATAATGGATGTCAACAAACAGCAACCTGCTCACCAGTCCATAGGACATGAAAAGCAGATGGAAAGAGTACTTCCAGCAGCTTCTGAATAAAGAAAACTCCAAAGATGCTGTACTACCTCAGACACAGCCTATGATGAAATAAGAGGAGGAGCCCACCATAGAAGAAATAAGAGCAGCACTAAGGAAAATAAAGTCAGGGAAAAAGATGCTGGGTGAGATAGGAGAGAATTGGCTCCTGAGTGTACTGACAGTAGCGTGGACAGAAAGTCCTATCCCAGATGACTGCAGAATAAGCATACTAGTGCCAGTGTTCAAGAACAAAGGGGACATTTACAAGTGTGGGAGTACAGCGGTATCACATTAATTTCACAGTGCATGAAATTTCTGGAGAGGGTGATTGATAAATGAATGCACAGAGCAGTAGATAGTAAGAGATCAGCAGTTCATATTCAGATCAGGATGCAGCACAACAGACCCAATATTTGCAGTGAGATAAATACTTGAGAAGAAGCTGGAGATGAAGAAATTGTCTAACTGGGCATTCATAGATTTGGAGAAAAAGTATGACAAGGTCCCAAGAAAGCCGATTTGGGCAGTCCTGCTGCAGTTCTAAGTTCAAGAAATATTGGTACAATTATTGCAGGCTATGCACAAGGATGTAGTGACTCAATTATGAAAAGTAGTCAGTCTCACAGAGGGGTTCCCAGTGGGAGTGAGTGTGCATCACTGTTCAACTCTAAGTAAACTGCTGCTCATAGTGGTGGTAGACTACAGTGACAAATAGTCTGAAGGAGACATATCAACAAAGTTGCTGTATGCAGGTGATGTGTGGAATTCCATGCAGACTCTGAGCAAGGACTTAAGCAAAGGCTAGGGGAATAGAATGCAAAACTGAAAGCACATGGGATGAACATTAGTACAGATAAAACAGTTGTAATGGCAGCAAATGGGGAAATCAGAAGAAGCTGAGAAATGAGCTAGAAGGGAAAGGAGTGGAACAGGTTAACAGCTTCAAGGATCTGGGAGGGGTGGTTGAGGATTAGGGAAGCCTGAATGAAGAGGTCAAAGCTAGAAGCAGAAGGGCTGCAGCCAGCTGGAGTGTTAGGGGTAGTTTGTGACAGAAGAATGCTATAGAAGCTGAAAAGTAAGGTGTACAAAACAGTAGTGTGACCAGTACTACTGTATGGTACAGAAACCTTGACAGTGAAGACAGAGCAGTTGCGGAAGCTAGAGGTGATGTAGATGCAGTACATGAGATGGGTGGTAGAATGCACACTGCAGGAAAGATAAATAAATGAGGACATAAGAGCAGAAAACAAAGTAGCTCCATTTGCAGAAAAGGTCAAAGAGAACAGATTATGGTGGTTTGGGCACATGCAGAAAAGCAGAAGACACTCTGCTGAAGAAGATTAGGGTCAAACAGGAAAAAGGCAAGAGGAAATGAGGGTATCCAGTAAAGAGGTGGATGAATTGTATAAGGGAAGACCTGCAAAAGTCAGGCATGAGTGTTGAAGAAGGTAGGAGAGTGACATTGAATTGAGGGAGATGGAGACAGTTGATATGACACCCTGACCCCATATAGGACATGGTGATGATAATGATGCTGATGATGATTTTGTGCAAAGGTCATTTAGCCCTCAGGTGGAAATCAGACAAAGTACCAGACTGTGACAGCAAAAACCCTCTGAAAAGCTGGATTTATTTACTGTACATAGTTATTCATTTAGTCTGTTATTATTGTTATCTAGTTACTGTTTGGATAATTTGTAGCTCTGTGTTTTACTTCTTTCTCAATGTTGTAATTAGAGCCTACTACTAAATTGTACCTAATTTGCTCCTGTATTTCTCCATGTCATGATCACCTCTACTGTATACATACCTTGACTGTTATTGTTTACCATCTACCATGTCTTTTTGTGGAGCTTTTCTCCCTGGGCCTCCGCTGACAAAGGACCTGTGTCCAGTCGGAATTTCCCAGTAAACAAATGTAAATAATAAATAAATAAATATGTCATATCTCCAAAGGCAGATCATTGTAAAAATGTTGGGGTTTTCTAAGATGCTTGGTACAAAACACAAACATAGTGAGGTAGTGAAATGTACTCCTAAGATGGTACACTACTTTTGATTGTTAAGGAAACATATAAATATAATGATCATGTTGCTCTTCAATGGATATTGTCTTCTCCCAACACACCATATCAATAATCATTCAGAAGTGATTCTGTGACTCTTTTTTGTTTTCATGCACCTGTCTCAAAAATGATACCCATAGTTTCTATATTCCTGATGCCTCACTGAGAAGAAATTGAAAAGCATAATGTGCAATAATGGATTTCCATTTGCTGTACAGAACATGCTACCCCATGTCAGCTGCCATAAAAATTTAAAAAAAAAACATGCAAATGTATATCCTGGGAGGGGTGTGTACTGTTACCCTTTTTCATAGATCTGCCTGGTTTTCTGCCAAAGTGAAATAAAATGCAATCACAGTAAAGTACTTAAACTTGGGGGTTTCATACCTAATTTCTGCCACACTCTGAACAAGCTGTAGTAATGATCACTTTAGCATGATTGGCTTCAGCCTCCCATTTGCTTTCTTCCACCAAATGCCTGCCATTATGATCAACCTTCCATCATATGGAATTCTACTTCTCACAGCACAGAACAATTGGATAAAATGTAAAAAACAGGAACACTTGCTAACAACTTCAATTAGGAAGTTCACAGCATGGTTAATAAGGGTTTCTTCATACATACTAAACATTTCTTTTGATAAGGTAATGTGATTCAGTTTTATTTAGCATGGCTATTTGTTAAAAAATGACAAAACCCCTTCTATGTAAAAAACTGTCAAATATGAATGCAAGCATTCAATGAGAACTGTTTCTCACGATGAGGTACAATTGAGAGCTATAATCCCCTCCAAACAGATAACCATTACTATAGAGAACTATAACTGAGCTGTCCTTAGTTTTGTATCACATTATTGCCCAATTCATCATACATTGTCTACAGTTCTATTTAGTTTTCTGCAAGAACTGAAAATAAAACACATACCTGCAAAGCAAAACTGTCCCTGAAGATCATACATACAAAGTTCATATCAGTGGTCTCTAGTCATATGACTACTTAACTAGAGATTGCTGGGAAAGCACTGATCATAAGAGTTTAGGCTGAGTAGAAATAGAACATAGGCTGACTACACATGTCTTATTGCTACAACCTTTTTGTAGGACAGAGGTAGGTGTACTGGACATACGGGGAAAACATCTTTGTATTTTTCTGGGGACTCACAGGGCACAGATTTTTTATGGCTGGTTCATGTGCTCCAGCATGCCCCAAAGGGATGCCACCCATGCTAAAGAACCCTACTAAAAAGACTAAAGTCTTTGCCTATATAAGAAAGTACAGACCACAGATTCTGCTAGTACAAGAGATGTATTTTGTAAAAGCAGAAATTTGCAAATTTATAACAATTTGGATATGTGGTCAGGGAATTTCTTTCATACAGGTGGGCTGTCAGAAGGGGAATTATAACATTAATTAGGAGAGGAACCCCAGTGTTACTAGAAAAGAAGGCAGTATATAGCTATCTAGGGGAAATATAAGAAGGATAAAAGTAATGATTATAAATGTTTATTTGTCACTGAGGATGAAGCAACTGGAATTAGAAATGATTATGAGAGAATGAATAGCCTGCCAGAAAGGGATAACAATATGGGCAGGTGACAAGAATTTGGGGTGTATAGTTTAAATAAAGTCATCGTAAAAAGAGACTACATTCACATGGTGGAATCTTTCTTTAGACTTCCTCGCCATTTCAGACCATGCACGCATGATTGTGCAGTTACAGTTGAATGGGGATTCAATGGAGAGAAATGGCAGGTTAACTTGCACTTATGCAAAGCCAAACAGCTTCAGAAGAATATCAGGGAGAGATGTAAGGTATGGGTACAAGGTACCACAACCATGTATAATTTATTACCAAGGTGCGATAGGTTCAAACCAGATTTAATTGATTTTTGAGCACTTAAAATACAAGAAAATTACTACAAATTAGAACAAATTTTCAGAAACTAAAAACTGAGCTTAAGACAAATTAATAACAGGTAAAGAAATGAAAGGTGAAATAAATAAAATAATATAAGGTAGATCATACTGAGAGATTCCTTAAACTTAAGGATTTTGAGGTCACATTGGTCAGTCATAAAAAGTTGATCTTTAAATTTAGTTAGAAGAAGGTGATATGTAAGACAGCAACACTGGGGAAAAGAATTTTCAGCATACCTGTTGACATACTGAACTGTTTTGCTGAGTACTACAGTGAATTGTATCAGAAGGAGGCTAAGGAAGGGTCATGGACTGAAGAAACTGAAGCCTGTTCAGGATCTTTGGACCCTAAGAAGTTTGACCTAGACTACCCCTTACTTTTAATAAAGGCTGTAACAGAGTAGGAAATGGAATTGCTAGTAAAACAAAGAAATGAGGAGACATCTGGGCTAGATGGTATACCAAAAGAATTATGACAAGTGGAGGAAAGAAAATTTTCAGAGTGGTTTAATGGAGTTACCTAAGTACATTATGAGGACTGGTCAAGCCCCAGAGTCATGGAAGCAAGCCACTGTCACTGTCATTTTATAACCTAGGAAAGGCCCCATACCAGTAGGATCCCATAGACCGATCTCTATACTGAATCACAACTATAAATTATTTGCACCACTCTTGTCCAAAAGGCTATCTAGTATACTCACTAAGGTTATACATCATGATCATACTGAGTTTGTCTCTGAAAAAGCTAATTTTGACAGTTTGATTAAAGCATCTTTGGTAAGATAGAATGCAAACAGATCAGCTAAGCTAAGGTGGTTAGCATGAATGCAGAAAAGCACTTGATTATGAAAAATGGACTTTTATCTTTAATGTTTTAAGGCATTTGGGTTTCCCAACAGTTTATAGAGTTAATGATAGCACTGCATAAGGATGCTAAGGCTAGAATAAAAGTGGGTACACGGATGCAGGACATAAGCAGAGGTATAAGGCAGAGATGTCTGCTTTCTCCCTTACTGTTGTCATTATATTTAGAACCATTGGCTGAGAGACTTCAGGAAGTGTATTTTCTAGGGGAACACATAAGCAATGCAAAATCTCATTATATGTCAATGTTCTCTTGGTAGATCTGCCTGACTTTAATGAAGATTTGGGGTAATGTTCTGAAAATTAAAGTAATTTGGGGAGCTTTGGGGATACAAAAATTAAAACACAAAAACTAAAACTATACAAATTAATTATAGCCAAGATCCGGAAATGAGAGAATACCAGTTTTTGAAGGACTCCAATTATGTTTTTTTTACCTTGACATAGAACTGAATAGTTTCCCAGGAGCAGAAGAATTAACCTATAAGTATATCTCAGAGAAAAGTTAAGATTGTTTAAGAAGATGAAAAGGCATATGTTTGAACATAATGCTCAAAGCACAGATGTTATGCTGATTTGTTTTACCACTGGTTATCTATGCCGCACAAAGTTCACTTTTTCCTTTTCCACTAAATGTTCTGTTTAAAACAAAAGCTACAATTTTCTTCTGGTAGGATGAGAAATCAAGGGTCACTGGAAGGTAGCAGTCCCTAATTTTTAATTATATACCATGGTAATAAGGTCAAATTTGTTTAGTAGCTTGTCAAATCTGGATTTCAAAGCTGCCTGAGGGTTTGAGGGGCTGTATATGATGTTGAATGAAAAATAAGGGTAAAAATAGGAGTGAAAAGGGATGATATATAAAGGGGAGCTAGGTGGACGATGAAGGAGAGAAAAACAAAAGGATGGAGGAAAGAAATATTACCAATATGCAAAATTGTGTTGGTGACCCCTGGGGATAGATGTCAACAGGAAATTAAAACACTGTCAAGATTTAATAAAATGGCAACAGATGATGAACACAGGGAAGCCATTGAGGTCTCTACCTGCGTGTGTCCATGTTGAAATGGATAAACTGCAACATTGTCATAGCAGCAACATTCTTGACCAATGAGTAGTTTCCTGGCCCTTTCCCATTCAAATGCATGGTGCTCGTTTTAGCATCTGTTGCAGAAGTTGTGGAGCACTTGGAAATTCCCAATACTTTACCAATAAATGCAAATGTTAATGGAATTATTGGAATGCCCACTGTTAATGTGATGTAAACATTTATCCATAGTTATATGCCCTGCTGACTGCTTAACTTGATGAAATGTGCAAAACTTAAAAGCTGCCAATGCAGCAGCATTCTACAGCTATACTTATGCTATACTTTGCATTGCAGTTGTTTACAAGATTTGTAGAATAAATAATCATTAAATAAATTTGCAGAAAAAACTAAAGCTTGACATGACCTCTATAGTCCCTACCTGAACCTTAGAGATTTGTATACAAATTAGTAACATCTTGAACACCGGCCTGCTCACCTCACCTTCTGCCACCCACTGGGTAAGCTGGTAGGGATGACAACCTGTGTCTGCATTGCTCTCTTAGTGTTTGGATGCCAGCTAGTTCATTCAGTTTGTCAGCAAGCTTGGTTCATACATTGATCTTTTTAATGGAGCCTCCAGTTACACTTTCCAGTCTTGCACCGTGTGTTCTGCAGTACAAATACAGAAAGATTTTTGTTCTTTCAGTCACCAGCTTGGGGCCTTGCCCTGAGCTCTCATAGAAGAGGTCATGTGCCTGGCCATGTTCAAGAAAAAATTATGTCTAAGGTATGAAAATGAGACTCCTGTGATGTAAATTACATCCACTGCAATGTGACTTCAGTAGTTCAGACAAATATCAGGGTGCACTCGCATCCACTTAGCACCTCAAAAGTGTACATAGGCCATGCAAATGTGCATTCATGAGCTTTTTTCTCCTTGTTCATGGTGATACAAAATTATCTGTGACATTTGCTGGATTTGTACATGTATGTAGTAATAAACTTCATAGAGTTTTATGCCAACAAGCCTCTTTTCATAGGTACTTTGCATCTTGTATAAAACTTGCTGAAATTTTCTGAATCAGGCAGTATTGTATACCAGAAGGTTACTGTGATTCTCAGAAGATTATTTGAAATCCTGAACTGAAGCCAAAACTTTAAAATGGATAGTGTCCTCAGAATTAAAGAAGGACTAGATTCATAATATTGCTGTTTATTGAAATAGTTTCTAATTATTGGTAAGGTGTAACTCCATACTTCTCAACTGTCCAGATTTCTGCAGAATGTCCAGATTTTTGCCTCATATTTTTGGTCTGCTCCTCTTAAAATTTGTATTTTTCTGGTAAACTACTGAGGATTGAAGTCACTAAATGACATATGTTTGAGTTTCAGACTTCATATCCTTCAGAAAATGCAAACTAACACAAAACCTGTTATTCTAACAACATTCTTTCTAAGTTTATAAGAGCAATATTTAAAATCTGTCCTATTTTTGGGTCTTTGTCCCCCCATTATTTAAGGCTTTGTCCAGATTTCTTTTGCTAGGAAATTGAGAGGTATGTGTAACTCTGTTGTTGACATTGTTTAATTTTGAAGAGTTGTGACAATATTGGGTAATGGACAGTTTCATATGCAGTACTTAGAAAATATTCCATGTATTTGCTATAGTTTCTGATAATTAACAATAACAATGCACAGGACAAAGCTGCATTCACATATATTGATTTCATGAAGAGAGCCATCAATAATCAAGTAGGACAGATACCCCCCTTCCTTCCCACATACCTTTACAAGCTTGCACTGCAATCACATGATTTTTGCCATCTCTCCTAGGCCAAGAATAATTAACAAACAAACAATAAAACACTTTACATACAATGGCAATGGAGAAATAACCTTTGTTATAAAAGTGACGCATATCAGCCGCATAACAGTTTGCAGTACCGATTAATGTTAGTGTTGCTTAAAACATATTTACTGTTGCTCTGTAATTTACTCAGAGATGGGTTACAATGCTTATTTCAAATGTGTTATTTTTAGGGAAAATATGTTTCAACATTAGGCAGCAAGGTACAGAAGAGATAACTTCACTGCTGGCAAAAAATATATCGACATCCAGAAAACATATTTTTGGAAAAGGAGGTCCAAAACCGGCAGAGTGGGCTATGTTGTGGAATCAAGTACAGGCTGATATAAATGCAGTGGGAGAAGAAACCATACCTTGGCACAGTGTAGAAGGAAAGATAATTATATGGTGTCCTGTGTCAGCAGTAAAGCAATGCAGAATACAGTTGCTTGTAGTACTTTTGGCTGTGGGCCTTCCACTGTCCAAAGTTTAACACCTAATAATGAGTATCAGTTGTCCATACAAGGGATGAATATGATGCAGAGGATGAGGGCATTAGGTTCATTCAAGATGGCATAGATACTGGCAGTTTGGAACACCTTTATCTTCTACACATATGGTACAGAAGGTCAGTGTGGTCATTCAGTATATTGTATTAGCACATGTATGTTTTATATTGTGAATGATGCACATAAGTCTAAAATATCTCTTCAGCAGGCATTTCATCATTATCAGAAGTAGTGCTACAGGAACAGACAGCACATGGTAAGTATGAACCTTATCAGTTGCAACCTGTATTAGAATCAGATGTTTTAAAAAGGGCAGGTTATTCAAATACTTATTTGCTCACAGGGGCAGCAGCAAAATTAGTGACATGCTGCGCAACACCACATCAGGCTGATGTTGACAACAGAATGGCTGGCAACGATAATTTTCATGACTGCCATGGTCATGACACAGCCTCAGGACAATAAAACATAGCTGCAAAGTGTACTAACATGACCTTCTTCATCCAAATAGGTTGATATCTGTATAATCTGTGACATAGACTCATACATAGTACATCATGAAGAAATGCCATTACCAGAAGGGGTGCATCTCCTCATAGCTCATCACCTTCTTCCTGTGGACAGGTAGATCTTCTGCGGGAAGGTACATTGATGAATAAAGTTTCATTACCTGATGTACAGCATGCCTACAGGAATAGCAGGTTATGATATCAATCTTAGCTGGCTCAAGAGACACTCAAGGCCTTGTCTGCACAGCAGATGTGTTATGGGATATTTCAGGCATAGGCTACTGCCACTATAAAACACATGGAAATGGTTACTGTAGATCAAGGCGTGTGTATGTACTTTTAAGAAGCTATCAAAGGGATCACACAAGTGTATAAATACTGAGCACATGCAAGTCTGACTGCCATTTTGTAGTAAGCTGTTGATAAGTAAACATGTTTGTATATGAGGTCTGTCTGTTAATCGGTTCATTTATATTTTATAATGTTGCTATCCATTATGTGTTTCTATGTATTAAAGCATCTAAATGAAATACCCCACCTGCTTGTCATCTATTATAGAGAGGGAAGAGCAACATGGTGTCAGAAGCGGCATGTCTAAAAGGACTTGAGGCCAGGATGGAATCCAAATTCTTCAGTTTGAGTTTGAGGGGCACTTGGTTGGTACTGGAGGAATATAAAGGAGTGAATCATCCCTACATGTATACTTTGCAAAACAGGGCAGAAATGAATTTCAGATATTAAAAGTTGCTCAGCACTATTTTATATTCGCAAAATATGAAACAAGGCATACAGAATGTTCTAAATGATATTCGCATAAACCGACATGTCCGATATTGATAAAAATATTCAAATTACTACAGAAAATATTTGAAATAAAGTCCAAATTGCATAAAATTAATAAAATAAGTAGAAATGACCGCATTTTTGCTAAGCATATATTTTGCATATTAATCAAAGATATCTGAGTTATCAGAAGTGTATAAAGTGTTTGGGTGTTTGTGCAGTATTACAGTAAAGTCATTTTGCAGAATACAGCCATTTCAGAGCATATTTTGAAGAGTACAGTATTTAGAAGAGTTTATTGTGCATTTGAATGTTATAATCTCACAGAACAGTTTGTTCGTACATAATTACAAGGGTCATATTTTCAGTGTGTTTGCATATACTTTGTGGGCATGGCAGATGGCTTTCGAAAGTCTAGTGCACTTGTGTTTGACAGTAATATTCCAGAGAACTGGAGGGTGTTTGAGCAACAGCATGACATTTTCATACAGGCTGCATTTTCTGATAATGATGACCATGCAAAAGCATTTATTCTGCTTAATTTAGCTGGGTCAGAAGCCATAGAAAGGGAGTGTTCATTTGTGTATGCACCTGCTATCTATACAGGAGAGGGGGAAACCATCATATTGTTGTACCGGCCGAATCAAAGGAGGACCCTGAGTGCTTAAAATGTAAATTTAGAGAAATGTATAACCCTCAGACAAATGTTACAATGGAAAGGCACTTATTTTATACAAGGGATCAAAAGCCTGGTGAAACTTTTGCAGCATATATAACTGACTTGAGAAACAAAGCTAAAATGTGCAGATTTGGTGATTTAAGGGATGAGTTGATAAAGGACAGACTTGTGTGTGGTATTAAAGGTGATGCTGTGAGAAAGATTTTGCTTCGTGACAGTGATTTAACTTTGAATATGGCCACTGAGATTTGTCAGATATACGAACTCACAGAAAAGCTCACAAATATGCTTACAAATGAGCATAGCTCTAGAAGGTACAGTGATAAAGCTTATGTAGATAGTATGCAGCATGTAGTTAAAAGAAACAGGTCCAAGCACATGGCAGCAACTGCAGCCCCTACAGCACTCACTGGTAAACCCCAGAGCTTTCCAGCAAATTCTAGAGTTTGCACAGTCTCAGTGAAGCATAACAGTGAGTCAGCAAACTCAAAGCATGGGCCCCAACCTAGTTTATTTGCCAAATGTCATAAGTGTGGTGGAAGTCATGAGTCTAAAAGGGAAAAATGTTTAGCTTTTGGTCTGCAGTGCCACAAATGCAATAAATGGAATCATTTCAAAAGGTTTTGTAAATCAAAAGGCCCACATTCTTTTATTAAACGTGAACATTTCAAGAAACGAGTTGATCACTTAGAAAGCTGCAACCCTACTTTTTATGTTGATGGTGTCTCAGTGCTTCATAAACCAGTTAATGAAGTAGATTTAAGGGCAAAGAATGAGGTATTTTGTACTGTTCAGATAAATGGCAAACCCACAGAGCTCAAAGTTGATACAGGTTCCTAGTACAATGTTATGTCAGCAGAAACATTTATGAGTGTGTGTCATGGTGAAAGGCTTGATTTGGCAATGTGTGCAAAGCTTGTTGCTTATGGAGCTGAAGAAATTCAAACCGAAGGTTCAGTAGTGCTTTCATGTTACTCTGCTGGGAGAAGCTATGACTTATTATTTTATGTGGTCAAGAGGCACATCCAGTCATTATTAGGGCTCAGAGACAGTTTGAAAATGGGACTGCTTTCATTTAATAAGGAAGTCCACCAAGTTAGCTTAAAAGACCACTACTCTAATTTTGCCCAGTACATTTTATCCACCTATGCCGATCTTTTCAAAGACAAATTAAAGAAGCTTTCAGTTGTGTACTCCATGAAGTTAGACCCAGATGTCAGTCCAGTTATCAGGGCAGCTTGAAAAAGTTCCAATAGCCATGCAGGACAGAGTCAAAGCTGAGCTAGATAAAATGGTGCAAAAAGGTGTAATTTGTCCAGTTGGTTCTTCAACTCCAATTGAATGGTTATCTTCCCTGGTGGTAGCTCATAAGATAAGCTCAGATGACATCAGAATATGTATTGATCCATGAGATTTGAAAAAAGCATTGAAAAGACCTCATCATCCAATGCGCACAGTCAAAGAAGTTGCAGCCTTGATGCCAAATGCTACTTTTTTTTCTGTCTTAGATGCAAAGAGTTCATTTTAGCAAATTCAGCTTGACATGAAATCCTCATTGCTCACTATGCTCAGTACTCTGTTTGCCAGATACAGATGTTTGAGAATGTCATTTGGGATAAATTCTGAAAGTAAACCTGCAACGGAGCAACTTTTTTCTGGGTATCCTTGTGCTATTTTAGTCTACAATGTACTAGTAGGAGGTCATGGTGAAGCTGAGCATGACAGAAACCTCAGAACAGTTCTGGAAAGGGCAAGTCAAGTAAATCTTAAGCTCAATCCACAGAAATGCAAATTCAGGCTACAAGAAGTTACTTATGTTGGTCATTTATTTGCCAGTTCAGGCCTATGACTCTTCTAAGAAAATAGCCATTCTCGAGATGCCAACTCCAGACAATATTCAAGCCTTGCAACATTTTCTTGGCATGGTCAACTACCTAGGCAAGTTCATTCCAGACTTGAGCCAACTTTTGTTACTGCTGTCATTAGAGAGATGACATGTAAAGATGTATCATGTTCTTGGTCAGAGCAACACCAAACAGTATTTGATGTCCTGAAGCAAAGAATTGCTAGTCCACCAACTCTCAGATACCATGATGTTCACAAGCCAGTTACTCTTTCATGTGATGCTTCGAAATTTGGTCTTGGTGCAGTCATTCTACAAGAGGGTCAACCTGTTGCCTGTGCATTGAGAACTCTTACCCAATCTAAAATGCAGCATGCCCAGATTGAGAAAGTGTTTTGGCAATTGTGTTTGCATGTTCGAAGTTCCACAATTATGTTTATGGTAGACCTATCCAGATTGAAACAGATCACCAACCTCTAGTCACAATTTTGAGAAAGCCTATGCATTCAACTCCAGATTGAGATTTGAGATTGCAAAACTATAACTTCACTCTTGTCTACAAGAAAGGCAAACTTCTTTATCTTGTTGATACATTATCTGGATCACCCAGAAACACCACAGAACAGCATGAGAATGAGAACCTTGATTTTGAAGTCATGGAAGTCAGAAATATTTCTTCCATGCATCTTGATGAGCTGAGAGATCACACAGCCACTGATCCAATTTTACAAAGGCTCAACCACTTTGTCAATCAAGGATGGCCGTCAAACCAGTCTAGTTTACCTCAAGAAGGGCAACCTTATTTTCTATACAGAGATGAGAATTTTGTCTAGCAAAGGTATCATTATGAAAGGTCCGAAAGTGATTGTTCGAAAGTCCTTGAAACAAGAGTACATTACTATCTTGCATCATGGTTACCTAAAGACCGACTCTATTAAAAAAAGGGCAAGAGGACTAGTATTTTGGCCTTCTCTGTCACAAGATATTGAGAGAGCACTTTCATCTTGTTCCGTATTTAATAGTACAAAGCCACATCAAAAGAAAGAACCACTTCAGCTAAACCAGATTCTTGGACTACCATGGATGAGTCTGCACAAAGTTATTTCTGACAATGGCATGCAGTTTACAAGCCAATAGTTCAAAGGATTTGCTGAAGAATGGGACTTTACTCATGTCACGAGTAGCCCTGAGTACCCACAGTCAAATGATTTGGCAGAACGTGCAGTTCAAAGTGCAAAACAGTTACAAGAGAAGTCAAAATGAAATAATACTGATGTTTTCCTGAATCTCTTGAATCTCAGAAATGTTCCTCGTGATAAACATCTTGGCTCACCTGCTCAGAGACTTCTGTTGAGAGAAACCAGAGCCACATTACCAATCAGTAGTCAATTGTGAGTTCCATGTGTCAAGAACAATATGTCAGTGAAAGCCAATCTGTTGAAGAAGCATCTAACCCAGAAGTCCTACTATGATAAAACCAGCAAACCGCTCAATCCATTACAAGAAGGAGAAGTGGTAAGGATGCAAACATCCAAAGGTTATGATCAGATTGGTGTCATGAAGAATACTGGCCCAGAGCTGAGATTATACATTGTGGAATCACAAGGAGCAGACTTTAGGCAGAATCAGGAACATTTGAGAATGGTGTCTGAGCCTACAACTCAGCACATAGCCTGTGAGAAAGACTCTTTATCTCAGAGCAAGTTGTCCGGTATTCCAATTCCAGAGGAAGTTCCAGGGAATATTTCCATTCCCGTGATGAATCCAGAAGTCCCTGATATGAGTTGTTTACCAAAGACTGTCCCTATTGTTAAATTCAGTCCAGATTGTTATGTTATGAGATTTGGTCGTATCTCCAAACTATGTAATAGATACACAGCAACTCAACATGAACATTGTGTTTTGTTTCTAATGTCTATAGTGATACAAGTCTAACTCTGATATTGTTTTTTTTTTCAAATGATAGTCTTTTTAAGAGGGAGGATGTAGATCAATGTGTGTGTATGTACTTTTTAAGAAGCTATCCAAGGACTTGCACAAGTGTATAAATACCGAGCATGTACATGTCTGACTGCCATTTTGTAGTAAGCTGTTGAGATGTAAACATGTATGTATATGAGGTTTGTTTGTTAATCAGTTCATTTATATTTTATGATGCTGCTGTCCATCCTGATGTGTTTCTATGTATTAAAGCATCTAAATGAAATAGCCCACCTGCTTCTCATCTATGTTAGAGAGGGACAAGTGACAGTTACAGTGTTGCAGCCATGAGGAAATTCACCAAGAACAATGGTATGATGATCCTCTTGCAGGGCATGGTTGCTCACACATCTTCTATGTCACCATCTATCCAAATCCTAGTGATGGTTTACTAGTCACAAATTGCTGACAGTGATGAATGTGGCCAAGGGCATGTCTCATTGAATGGTGGATGAGTAGGCCAGATACCACATCTGTCATAGCAAAGTGCTTCAGGCACACATGTGGATTCACCCAAGAATATGGTAATTAGGCATTGTTTGAGTTCCACATCATGTGGTAGGACCTATGAGTCAAGGTCTAGGTCCCACAGCACTGCTCACTCAATGTTATGAGCTTCCGCTATCTCTTGCAGATTTCATCATTGTAGAAATGCAATAGCAAGTTCATATGCAAGCACTTGCTCATGATCTAGCTTATCTAAACAATTCTATCTTGGTTTGTGATTTACTGTAAAGCTGACTGAAGTACAACTGCAAACATTAGTGACATAAAGGAATTACAGCTTTTGTCTGACTTTCAGAACCTGTATGGTAAAAACAACTTTGCCTACTTTCATATTTAGTTGTATATTGCTTGTGTGATTTTTGTCATGGAAGTTGATTTTAGTTCTCTTTGAATTTTGTGGTTACTGATTTTGATTATTCTTTTATTTTATAATATTTTATTTGTTTGAAGCTGAACATGGATTCCTTAAATGACTATACAATTAATGATTTGCTAAAGCACAGATGTCTTGTACAGTGTAATAAATGCTATGTGTATTTAATAAGACCTGATAACACTGGTGATCTATCTTCCTCATGTCAAAAACTGGATGATTTGCTTACCATTATTAGAAGTAAATCTAGACTTACTGATGATGATTGCACTTGTGCAATTAGCACGGCTTGGAGAACTGTTTTTACCTATATTAATGACTGGAAATAAGAAATAAATAATGTTAGGCAAAGACTAACTAGAACTCATTTAGGAACTTATGTGTCTATTGTCTGTAAAGATCACTCAACCCTTATGAAACAAGATGATGCCCTGACAACTTTGGAATTCTGGTTGCAAGAATTCAGCAATCTGATGATTCAGAGTGTTTAGAAGGAAAGATAAAAGAAAGAAAGGAAGCAGTTCACAACAAATAACAAGGAAGAAAAATAAACTGATTAATATCTGTAAAGTAAAGAGAATATGTACTAAAAAGGACACTGCTTTGTTATGTAAATAACAGATTACAGGGAATGATAATGTTTTTCTATCAGAAAATCTTCAGTCTACAGAAAAAGGCATAATTTTTCCAAAACAGAAGGTAGAAAAAAAGAGGCAAAGGTCAGGTGAAAAGGAAGAAATCAAAATTGAACGTGGAAAGATTGAAGAACATTACTGTAAGAAAAAAGAAGAGATATACAGATGAGTACATGACGTAAGCTGTGGATGTACAAAGCCAGAGGGATGAGAATTGTATGTTTGCAAATTTAATATGCAATGAAAACAGTGGGATTAATAAGACTAATGGTGATGAAGATCTTTCCTTTGTAACAATTTATAGAGCAGATATTATTGTATTAGAAGTTGAAGACTCTTCAGACCTGGTCAGAAAATATATTCTTGTAATTGGAGAATCAGTTATTAGAGGAACTGATACTTATTTTTGCAGAGAAGCTAATAAACATTGAATAGTGTTATGCTTGCCAGAGGCTTATACTTTAAACATTTTGTGTATTTTTTATGATATGACTTTAAGGGGGCGCAGCTTTTTAGGGCATGTGATACATGTGACTACTTGAATTTTGTCTTTAAAAGTGCATTAAGTACAGTTTTACATTATCTGATGAAGTTCTGTGGTTACAGGATGAAAACGCTTATTGGCTTTCAAATTGTGGCTTGTATTGAATAAAAACCTGTTGGATATCAGATTCATGATTCAATTCATTATTAAGTGTGGTTTGGAGTCATCCTGCATACTCAACTGTTTTTGTGTGCCTTTACATGGAAAAAATGTCATATTTGAAAAAAAGGAAATGTATAGTGCATCTAAGCCTAGTTTTGGGCACACATGTATTCAGACAGGATGGTGTGCATGTGTCAAGTTCAGGGAAGAAAATTTTTGCAGCAGATATTTTACAATATTTGACAAACATTAGACAGGATTTTTGCCAGGTCATAAATGTAACAGTTCACAGATAGCAACATTTGATGCATCTCTCATGGTTGTTAGCACTAGGAGCATTACAGTTTTTTTATTGGAAAATTTGCTACGTTCCCACAAGATTGATGTTGTTATTGTTTGTGATATATGGTTAAACAACAATGACTGAAAACCAGTTCTGTCAGGGTATAAATGTTTTTTACTGTAACAGACATTCTAACAAAAAATCAGGTGGAGGTGTTATGATAGGGATTAAAAATAGTTATGAGACCTGTGATTATTATGGTGTAGTGGTGCAGTAGTAGCATTGTTGCCTCACAGCAAGAGGTTCTCCAGTTCATTTCTTGGCTGGAGTGCCTTCTGTGTTCATGTGGGTTTCCTCTGGGTGTTCCGGTTTCCTTCCACGTTACAATGACATGCATCTAGAGCATTTCTCCCTGGGCCTCCAGTGAAAATTGGCTGCTTTCCAAGTCAGACTTTCCCAGTTAATAAATGATAAATAAATAAATAAATAAATAAATAAATCACATGTTCAGTGACTACACCAATACTACAAACTGTGTAACTGTGACAATAAAGACAACTCTGGAACATATAACAGCTGTTGGAGTGTATAGACCACCAAAGTCAAGTGCAGATGACCTAGAGGAATTCATACATTTCTTGCATGAAACAATATTAGATGGGGACTTACCAGAAAAAGATTGGAATATTATTGATTCAACAACATTAGTTAAGAAATTATTCACAACGTGTATTCAGGAACAATAATTGCTTTAGATTGTAAAAAAAACTACCAGGGAATGGAACATACTAGACATTGTTTGTGTTTGTGATGTCCCCACTCTGGGCCAGTAATCAAGGAGCCTGAATCCTCACCACTGACATTAGAGAGGGACGTTCACTTGAAACAAAAATAAATACACACAGTATTTACAGATGCAGTTCTCTGCATCAAGTATAATTTTCTTTAAGAGGACACATGGAACACACTCAGTCTGGGGTCTGGATTTCTCTGTCTGTCTCCCTCCAGATCCCCAATAAGACTTCTCACTGGCACAGCTATAGACCTGAGTCTTCAGCCGAGTGTCAAAGCCAAGTCTGTTAGCACCCTCTCTGTGAAACCAGTGCTTTGTGTCCCTACTGCAAGCATCTGATACACACACTCTTTGAGATTTGATTTTCACACACGTGGGTGCACACACACACACACACACACACACACACACACACACACACACACACACACACACACACACACACACGCACACACACACACACACACACACACACACACACACACACACACACACACACACACACACACACACAGATACACACACCTGGGAAAGGCTTGCACAAATTTACTAGCTATGCCCCCTTCTGCCCAGACTATAAGGTAATTACTGCCACAAGACACTCCAAAGCCAGGCCAGCTATTCTAAGGCTCTTACAAGGGTACCCAATTATACTGAGTGAAATTAATATTAATACAAATAGTATTGCTTTGACCGAAGCAGTAAGGCTTTCAGAAGTGGCCACAGAGTGACCAGATAGATATGAGTACTCTCAAAGGTTAAAATATTCTCTAAAGGATCAGCCACAATGCAAATTTTAAATAAAGTTAATAATAAATAATAAAAGAACAAGTAAATACTAAATATCTATTTACAATAAACACAAGAGTTTCAATCATAGGAAATATTAGAATAACACAGATGAATAGATTCACACAGATACAGAAAAACAGTACTTAACTAATCTCACTATATTTTCCTGACTGATCTAAAGAATTGGGAAAAATTTACGGCACAAAAAACTATTCAAAATCGAAAACACAAGTCCAACAACTGTAGAGTCGATACACCAGTTTAATAAAAACTATAAAACTTGAAGCGCTTTTCGTTTGCAGTCATGCAAACTTCATCAGAAGTACAAACACAGAAAATTCAAACACACTTAAATAGTCACTTGATCAAAAAAACACGGGATGATTTTGATCTAAAGAATTACTATTCTCTGGTCACTTACTAGAGCAAGGCAAGATGAAGTCAGTGAGTTGTCTTCCTTCTTTGTCAAGTTCCTAAAACAGACTTCTCTCTGTAATATTTAAATATTATTTCAGAGTTGGGTACAAAATGACATCACATCTGGTCATCTGACTCTGCTTCCCACACTACCTCATCACCAGAAGCTGCCAGGATTTAGCACATATGTGTTCCATATGTGTCCCAATACATATCTCAAGCTTTGCTAAAGTTTATTGCAGCATCTGTAAGCTGTGAAACAATTTTAACATTTCTGCTCTTTCTACAGAGACTAACAAACCATGCTTCTTACAGACATTGCATCTCTGGCATTGTTCAAAACTGTGAGATAACATATTTATGGCATAGGCCCAGTAATTTAATTTCTTACTATTTTTCAAAGTTAGCTGGAGCTGAGCTTAACCTCTTCACTTCCAGTATTCTCTGTTAAAACATACTCGTACATTTTTTAACACAAGCAACATTATAAATACATTTCTCAACACAAGCATATAATTATTTACAAAACTCCAGCTAGCTATACTGGCATATGTTACACACCCACTGCCCTACTTCTTCGAGCATGGCTGACAATGCATCACATTGTCGCAGTGTTCCTAAAGAAATGACTGTTACTTCAAGTCAAGTTTTACCGCTGTTGATGTGCAGTGATCATGGGATTATAACGGTTAATTTGTTGCTAGATAATTCTGCCAATCTGAAATCTAAACCAGTGCACAGAAGGTTAATTCCAGATGAAAGCAAAACAATCACTATGTAAAACTAACTGGAGTGATAGATTCAGTGGAAAAACTGCACTGAATGTGGAAAGTTTTGAAAGAGACTTTGAGTTAAAAAAAATTGTTTATTTATTTTTATTTAACATTTGTTGACCAGGAAAGTCTGACTAGGACAGAGCCTATATTCAGTGAAGGCTGGGAAGAAATGCTCTAAATGCATGTCTTTGGAATGTGGGAGGAAACCAGAGTACTCAGATGAAACCCACTCAAATGCAGGGAGGGCATGCAGACTCCGAACAGAAGGCACCCCAGCTAAGAATTGAATCAGAGAGCCTGTTGTTGTGAGACGACAATGTTAACTGCTGTACACTGTGCCATTTGACATCAGGATCTAAGCATACAACATCAGAGGGATATATTTCCTTATGAACAAGATGCTCGATTAAGGTATGAAACAAAAAATATAAGAAATGGAAGAGAGGTTGAACTACAACTTTGAAAACTGAATAAACAAGTTGGAGAAACAAATTAAGCATAATGTGAGACAAGATCAAAAAAAAATTGAAGAAATTTTATATAAAGATATTGAGCATAATAGAAAACATTTTTACAGATACATAAGATGTGGAAGGCATAAAGGGTGTAATTCAATAAACACTACATGGAGAGATTCTCCATGTAGGAATAGTGTAGCAGTCGAACATAAAATATGGCCACCGAGCAATCCAGGAAACAGGGCTGGGGGTGTGCACAAGTGTGTGGACACCGTGTGGACACTGAGGTGTCCATGGAATGCAAATCACCTCATCTGCTGGTAAAAACCATGCAAATGAGGTGACTTCCCGATTCAGCAAGCAGAAAGGCATCCGTGTAGGTACCGTGTCTGCAGGAAAAAGGTATGCAGTTACAAACAGCACTATAGATTTTAAACAGGGGCTGTAACAGCCCAAATAAAAGGTTGTATATGTCACAGTAGCCATGCAGATGGCCAAATCTATGGCCATTGAGTCGAAAAAGTAATGCAATATATCAAAAATGTATCTTTTTTTAATACATATGCTACATTTATGTGGCGAGCAGTGATGTGCAAACATACTATTTAAAAAAAAGTTTAAATATGAAATATAAAATTATAGTGGCCAGCATGCAGTGTCATACAATGACAGATTATAGTGGCAGCTAAGGAGATCAGCCCTAGTGTAGTGCTATATACAGGGTACATGCAATTAGTGTATGTAAATGAGTCAGGGTTATTGAATAGCAAAAAGGGCCACCGTGTCCATAGGTACTAACCATGGTAGGGCTAGAACTGTGTTGGTGTAGGCAAAACAGATAGCTAACATTAAAAGGGGGTGTGTCACAGCATGTGTAAGCGGATTGGAGCTTAGCAGCACCTGTTTGCACTCAGCTAAGCACAGCTAAGCAGGGGAGGTGTGTGTCTGAGGCTGCTAAGTGGGTCTATATCAGTTCATCAAAACGTCTGAAGTTCGAATACTATATGTTCGAAATTCAAACCATGAACTGCAAAAACATCGAAGTCTTAAAACAGCAATTTTTTTCCCCAGGAAAAAAAATCGCTGTTCCAAGAAACACACACGCAGCAAAAACACACCAAAACAACATCAATCCACACACATACACTCAAAATCCTACATCTAACCCTACACTAAACTGTACATACACTACTACCTATCCACTTACCTTAACTCAAACCCTAACCCTAAGGTCCATCACTATTGCACACTCACTTGACCCGTGCCCTAACACTAACTCACCTATCCCACCCTAACCCTAAAGTCTTTCACTATCACATACCCACCTCACCCGCGCCCTAACCCTAACCCATCGAACCCACTCCCTAACCCTAACATCCACACAATCGCACACTTACCTGAACCCAACCCGTAACTTCCCACCACAGTCCTGCTACTCGTGAAGCCACAGAAATGGCCCACCAAATTCTTTCCCTGGGAAAAAATTTGGTGGGCCGCGGCTTTGCAATTACCAGTGTTCAAACTTTACAGTTCAAACATCTGGTATTTGATATTCAGCCGTTTTGACAGACTGATATAAACCCTGCTAAGCTATACTTAGTTCCGCGGCACATGTTTGAGCTAGTTAAAGAAAAGCTAAGTGTGCCCGTGTACAGGGGAGGGTCTAAACTTCTGAGCAATGTTTATACTAGTGCCACAGGCTTGCACAGAGCACCAAAGGGCTTAGCAGTGGAAGAAATTGAAAATAAATAAATAAATAAAATAAAAGGAAATAGCCTGAGCAAGCCAATCAAGTATAACAGACTAATAATCCCTGTTCACTGAAACTGGCCCATTGAAATCCCTCAGTGATATACCTGGCAGGTGGAATATATCATAGTTAGCCAATCACGCAGGCTGCATCTGCAGTACACCAGTATAAGTATGCATACACCCTTCAATCTGATTTTCCCACATACTCTGCACCATTGGAGTACACATTTGGGGAATTTTAACTGACAAAATGATAGGGGCTGCTGCTGCTTTCTATATCCGTATGCACTACAGGCTGAGGTCAGTGATGATGTTGATGCTGACAATAGGCCCAGACTGAGGAGGAGAAGAGTGTTCAGGTGCAGGGTAACCTTTCAAAGGCTACATGAGCTGAAGATAGTAGAGCACTACAGGGTGGACTGGGACATACTACAGGAACTCACCGAGCTCTGTTGCCCTCACCTCAGACCCAGAGCCAACAGAGGGGAAGTCATCCCAGTGGAAACAAAGGTATGTGTAGCCTTAAGAATACTAGCTACAGGTACTTTCCAAAGACCTACTGGGGACATCATGGTAATCTCACAGGCATCCAAATCCAGGGTACCCCACCAGTTTCTGGATGTCATGCAAGCACATGCCAGTGAGCACATTAATTTCCCCAGCACCTCTGAGGAGAGGACCAGCAATATGCATCTCTTCCACTGTGTAGCACACTACCCAGAGGTACTGGGTGCCATAGACTGCACTCATGTGCACATCATAGCACCACCTGGTGAGGAGGGTTGAGTCTATGTCAACCACAAGGAGTATCACTTCATCAACTGACTGGTCATGTGCAATGCCCAGGACATTATCATCAATGTGTGTGCTGGCAGCCCTGGCAGTTATTATGACTCCCACATCTGGCACACATCACAGCTGTACCAGGCATTTGCCAGGGGGGACATCCCATACAGCCATCTAGTGGGGGATGCTGGCGACACATTGGAACCATGGATGATGATACTCATCAGAAATGCACACACACCAACTGAAGAATACCATAATGAGGCACATGTACAAACTAGGAACATTATAGACCATGTGTTTGGGCTGTTCAAGTCACAGTTCCGTTGCCTTGACATATCTGGTGGATCCCTGCAGTACTCTCCAGCCACATGTGCATACATGTTCATAGTATTTGCCATGCTACACAATATGATCCTGCAGAAACAGCTGTGTCTGGAACATCACAGGGAAGGGAGACACAACCCCCCACCATTGCCAAGGTCCCCACAGGCACAGGGTGACTGAGAGGAGGAATGCCCTGATCCTTGCCCAGTACACCCTGGCCTTGGCAAAGAGGCAACACATAGCACATACACTGACAATCTAGGGACCCAGGGACAGACACCTCACTCTGACTCACATACACACAGTAAAATGGACGCCAGCCACATCACACTACCCGTACCTTCCATGAAAAGGCTGTGTACTGCGTGCATCCAACAGAGTCAGCCCTGAAGCACTGTCCTCTCAACTGCTGCATGCACAAGGTAAGTCACTCTTCTTAACAACAAATGAATGAGGTAGTAGACTGTGGTAGCATATGTATGGTATTGCTGCATGTATGCAAGGGAATGGAGTGGGCTACCAGGATAGCAGCAGACAATGGACAGCTATGTGGGACAACAGGAACTCTCTGCCAAATACTGGCTGCCCCAGAATATGCAGTAGGCCCCAAGCTAGCAAAACCCACTGCACTATGTGAGGGACTTACAAACAGTGGGGTCAGAGGACAGATACATGGATGTCAAGGTGCATCCATGATGTGTGGATGGGAAAACAAAACTCCATCCTAGGGGTTCAACCTGTGTACACCACTGCCGGGGGCAACAGGTGCTGATCAATGATTCTGTTGGTGATAAAGTAATGGCAAGGCTTGTAAGGGACCCAGGGCCAGTACTCTAGTAACCTTCTATGGAACTATGAACCTGCATTCCTACGGAACTCCCAGGTGACATGTATCAAGAGTAGCATGCTGTGTCAAGGGGTATGCATGCATGATTACACTGTCTGCCTCCATTGTCCCTCACACACTGTTCCACTCATGTGCACCTAGGTAAACATGCACACATACAGCTGTACCTTGGTGAGGAAAAGGGCTCTGCATTGCAACTATGCCATCATGAGCTTTTGTAATGGCAGCAGGTCCCCATGACTTAGACACACAGACACCTGGAACAGAAACAGAATAAGGTCTGTCAGACAACAGTCAGTCAGCAGTACTAATAGCAATAAAGCATCATGGTACAAAGGTACATACACTTTGATGTGTACACATGACAATTGCCAACAGACAGCACCATACAGGACATAACAGTACTGTACTACAAATTGCCATTAACTGTACTACATTCACTCTGTGCATCAGACACATATTAGCATGTCCCTACAATGATGGTATGGATGATAGGGATGTGGCACAGTTATCATCATATGCACAGGGTGTGGTGTGGGGTTGCCAAAGGCCTAGGCTGTGCCATAGAGTTAATATTGTGTGTGTGTGTGTGTGTGTGTGTGTGTGTGTGTGTGTGTGTGTGTCTGTGTGTGGAGGGTTGCTGGTCAGCTGGGACATGGAGAGGAGGTTTGTGTGTCTGTTGGTGACCTGCATGTTACAGTGATGTGTAAATGTGTGCATGCACACAGTCAAGCCCTACACGAGGGTATGTTGGACAGCCATGGACCGTACATGGCTGAATGTACAATTCACCATCTCTGGCCATGAACACAGGACCTGGTTCTGCCAGGAGTGGCACTGGCACCACCATGCTCAGGGCCAGATGCAGTACTACTTGCTGATGGTGACTGGTGTCTGCTGGGTCTGTGTCCCTCATGGGACCACCAAGGACCATGTGCTCATAGACTGCCATGTTGTGGTGTGGACAGCACCCTCCCTTCAGTAGTGTTGGTGGTACTGCCACTATGGAAGTGTGACTGTGCATGGTCACATGGGATGTTGTTGCTGACCTACATCCACGTGTCCGATACCCTACTCCCACCACATGTTCCAGCACAAAAATTGCACAATTAATGACTGACAATGTCTCACCCCACTGTCTATCCACTACATCAGTGAAATGATGAAAGGCATCAGCAATGCCATGGAGGGAGTCAAGCATGCCAGGCAATGTGGCATTTATGACCCTGAGCATCCATCTAGTGTACTGTTCACAATGTGCCTGTGCCTCCATGACAGACCAAAACATGCATCGGGTGACGTGTGCTGTGACACCTCTGACAGGTGCTGGATGGGTAGCAGTCCTCCTTTGAGCACCCCTGTCAATTTGCCTGTGTGGGGCCTCAGCAGCTCTCTGGCTATGGCTAGTGTCTACAGTCACACAGATGCCATAGTTGCCACACTCCCCCTATTCAGTGCCACCACCCTCTGACTGCTCAATATCTGTGGCTGCTGGGGACGGGGAATGTGTGAGCATACAGACTGTGTTTGGGGACATCGGGGTGGAAGTGGGATGTCAACCAGTGGGACAGATTCAGCCCCCAACAACCCCACTTGTGCCTCATTTTGGCCACCATCATCATCAGAGTCTGATAAGACACTGACCCTTAGGTTGTGAGGGACACACACACCAACCCCCATGGTCACCCGTGAGGGGAAGACAACATGACTATATTAATTCCTGCACTATAATGTCTGCTGATCTTCTCCCTCCCCACACACACATACAGGAGATGTGCCACAAAGGCATGATACAGACCACACCTTTTGACTCATGCCATGCACAATACACAATCAGACCACAACAGACACACTCTGGACAGGCCCTTGACAACATGCAGTGCAGCTATGTCCATTAAATGCTGCTAGTACTATACACCTGTGAGATATTTGACAAGTCAGAGTATGTGATGGACCTTCACCTAAAACACAGTGCGCCCATTTACATAATAGTAATGCACCCATGTATAGCAGACTGGCTACACCTTTATAAAATAACAGAAAACTATGCTTCTTCAGATTCTGAAGTTTGTCGGAAGGAATCTTTGACTACCAGCAACAGTTCGTATTTATAAAAACCTTTACAAAAATACATGATAATATGTTACAGCTCCTGCAAATATGCTACTGTGATTACCAATGTCACGCACTGCAGTAAACCCCACCACAGGTGAGCATGCATGTATTGCAATGTGGCTCAGCTTAACAGTAGTATCCATGGCAAACTGGCAGCACTTAACATGCCTAGGGTATAGATGAGCCATAACAAGACAATTCCATGCTCATCAGCTACAGGATGCTGGTCCCCAGCCACACCAGAAGTACCTATGTATTTGTGGGGGAGAGGGATTATCAGCAGACACACATATGGCATTGGTACAGGATAATATGTGCATTTATCAACATGTACAGTACAAACTGTGATACTTTCCAAATTGCTGACATTCAAAAATATGTGGGCACATGTGTGCACTACAAAACCCCACCCACAAATGCAGATTGACCTGACATCTGTACAGGTATGCAGAGGTTGCCACTATGAATGCTACACTATTAACGTGATGACCACTGGAGGCTTACCTGGACGCTCCTCAGCTGTGGAATCTGTGCCACTCACCTCCATGACATATGTTGTGATAGTTTTTTGTGAGCTGGTGGCTCCACCCAGGTTTGCCAGGAACTCCTCTGTGGCTGAGAGTGGGGGTTGTGTAGCAGGCCCTCCCCTGGTTCCAGCACGGTCCCTGGCCACAGCTGCGGCCCTTTACCATGCATGATGTACTATATCTGTAGCACAGTGTTGGACCTGTTCATAGCTCCTGCCCTGGTTGCCCACCTCTTTCACCGTTGCTACAAGGTCTGCCCACAGTGCAGCACATTGTTGCTGGTTATGGCATGTCCTTATCAGCAGCACCCGGTGATGGAGTCTCAGGGCATCAATAATGGCAGCAGTCTTAGCTTTTGAGAAAGGTTGATTAAGATGTCTATACATCCCACCTGAAAGACATGAAGAGGGAAACACATCACAGAACTGCATACAGTGCTCACCATTATGTACACACCCTGCACATCTACATTTGCTACCACTGTCCAACACTAATTCCCACATCATACCCCACCAACTATCACCACAGTATGTATGTGGTTATCAGCAACATAGTGGCAATACATCATGCATTGCCCCCTGATCCTGATGTTTCATGATACTTGCTGCATGTGCTATGAGGTGTTCAAATGATTTACCTGTTGCACCTATTACTGCTTGCTCATAGCCTGTCTACATGGTATGCTGTGGTGTCAGCCTCCTGCTGTTGTAGTATGCACCTGGGCTGTAGGCCCACCCCTCAGGTATCCCTGGCCTTCCTCCATCACATTCTGGACTATATGGCTCGACAAAGTCCTACTGTTCCCCCTGCCAGTGTGGTTGATATGGGTGCCCTGGCACAGTGCAGCACCTTCCTCATGTACACAGATGGACAACCATCTAAAAACACCACCATGGAACACACTGTGTGAGAGATGCAATGTCAGTAGTAACATGCAGTCCATGCTCTCTCCCTGTCAAGGCCACTTATCTGTCCCCAAACAGGTTGTCAACACAATCAGTACACCTCACACATCATACACACCTACACAACACACACACACACACACACACACACACACACACACACACACACACACACACACACACACACACACACACACACACACACACACACACACACACATATGCAGTGGACCTCAACATACACATCCACAAACAAAGGAGACCTCTGAGGCAAAGCAACACATGAACACCACAGGCATGCACAGCACATACCACACATGACCACACACCTGTGTCCTACAGCCATGCAGGTGTCACCACATGTCAAACATATTACACATAGGAGACTCCATTGTGAGACACACTGATGTGCCTCTCACCTGGCTGTTTATGTGGATGGTCACAGTTACTTGTGTGTCAGGTGACAGGCTCTTCCATATCGCATACGCACTGCTGTCTCTCACCTACAGGCACTGTCAGGGGTCTGTAACAGTCCATATTGCCATGTCTAACCTGAGATGTATATCCCTGGATTATGTGCAATGAGACATGAGAGGGTACACTGATTATGTGCCACATGCAGGTATGTCCCTAGCCTTATGCAGCATTCCACTGTCACCCAGACTGATGCCACAAGACACATTCAGGAAATGACTGACCTTAACATGTGACCTTTTATCCTGTGATATTCCAGGGGGTTCCAGTACCTGTGAGCCAGGGATGATATGGTCAACAGACCACGATGCTCTGCAACAGATGGCCTCCATCTGTCTCAACTGGACTTCAGGTGTCTGGCAATGGTTCTCGCCATCCCCATAGTGCCTTCATTAGGAAAAGTGGTGAGGTTACCAGTACCAACATACAACTGTCAGTGCAGCACACATTGAAGGCCATGCTGCTAAACCCTAGGTGTCTACACATGACTCTGCTCTCAATGCAAGCACTCTTAACCTTGGGAAATGCTGACATCTGTGCAGTCACACGCATGGTTCAAAGGTGCAGGGAGCACCCCAGACTTACCTGGTCAACCATCCTATCATACTATCATACCCCAAAACGTGGGTGGCAATGGCATGGGATATGTGATTTCAGTATATATGAGACACATACACACCTCCATGCTGTACAGACAGTGGGATGCACAGGGAACACCAAAAGGGCAGTTCACCATTGGCAACACACCTACTCAAATCATATCTAGCTACTGGCCACTACATGTGACCAGGAAGCCCATCCTGCCTATTTGGACCATCCAAAACTGCATTCTGACATGGGTCTGTACCCTGATCCTGGGTCACTTGAACGACCCAAACATACATTGAACGATGTACCCATGCCAGCACACTAATGGCCAGAGTGCCATCAACAGTGGAATTACAATCACCTGGGTGCAGCTAGGGGCTACCCCAACATGACCTGAAGGTGTGCTGCAGTGGATATTACACAACACAGGTTACCTCTGCAGCATTCCTACAGTGTCATCCTCTGTGGCAGAACAACCATTATGCGGTCATGTTTGCAGTCACCATCTTCCACAATACCCATCTAGCTAGGGTCACACATACATACACATCCAATGTGGAAAACAACTTCCTAGGGGGTGGTATACACAGCTTCACAACCCCAAACCCATCTGTAGGGACTGGTACTAATATCCATACATACACACATGTGCTACATGTGCATTTGTATAGATGCAAGGAGTCAGGTATATCCGACAGGACTACATCATCCTCTGCAAGGATTCATACACCTGTCTGGTTGACATCTGCAATACATAAGTGTCTATAACAGGGATGACATACCACTGTCTGGGATAAACTAGCGGCAGATGGCCATTTACAAGCAATGTCTCATTAGTGTGAACAAGCAAATGGGATCACTCCTGGAAACCTGCACAGCAAATCCAGAGCCCACACTGTTGACATCCACTACAAACAATCATCTCCCATTCTGCACATATGTCTGCAACATCACAGGAAGCACCTGCATCTGCTCACTTTTGTTAGTCAAGGACACCTGCTATACCAGTGCTGTAGGTATAGCATACTTGATGCCTGACAGAGTCAGTGTAGGCTTCACCCCCTTTCCCCCCATCAGTATATCAGGATGTCCACAATACCTGCCCCCTTTTCCTATATGCAGGGAACAGGTCACCACTGCCATGTGAAAGTTATGGTATACATCCACCATGGGAGCCTATCACATGACAGGATGCATCCTACATGACCGCAACATACCCTTGCAACAACATAAGGCACTGTATTCAAAGGAGGCCTGACTACCGCCTTTGTCCCAGCCGTGTGAAGGACAACCACTGTCACCCCTTTTCACTACGGTGGTGCATCCACCAGTCTATCACATTATGCACCCATTAGCCTTACTAGGCTGTTCTGCAAGGCCATAGCACAGTTTATAGTTAACTTCATTAACAAGGACATTGGTGACCTCCACACACTCCATCATGCACAGTTAGGCTTTCTCAAGGAAGGGATCATGATTGTTACACTTGGTGGCTTCTTTGACACAGTCACCAAAGCCATGGATGGGGGGTGACAGTGCACACTGCTTACCTTGACCTGGAAAAAGTCTTTGACAGTATAACCCACCTGGCCATAATAGATATGTGCTCCCAAGTATGCATCACATCATATGTTACCATAGATGTAGCACACTGGTGCGCTAACATGACCCAAATAATCCAGTTCTGTGTTTGGGCCTCTGTTATGTGTGATGTACACATCTGTGGTGCAGGGCACAGCTATTGGCCTATGGCCGACCATGTCTGCAGATGACTGCATGCTGTGTGGTGTCACTGGATTCCCTACTGATGTGGACATCTACTTAGGAAAGTCTCATGCAGATACATGACTGGTGCCAGAAACATGGCCTCAGGCACCATACCACAACATGCAGTGGCAAACTCTTTGGGGAGAGTGACGTCCCCACATATTATCACAGTACTAACAACATCCTAGGCATGCAATCAGTTGTGTGGGATCTGTACACACAGGTCGATGGCAACATGACATTTCACCAGCATGTTGGTTTTATTGTGTGGTAAACCTTCTACATGGCCCACCTCATACCTACGGGTATGTCATCCAGGGACATGGGGTCCTAATATCCCTGTATTCCCCACAATAAGGCCCGTTATTGTGTAACATGCCCTGTTCATCATTCATCTCACACAGCACATGCAGCAAATGGGGACATCCCAGAGGTTTCCCACCAGGGAGTAACAAGGCCTCAAACATCTACCATACACAGATAGGCTTTAAGCCCAATCCTCTACCTGGTGTCATACATACTCCTTAGAGGTGATATCTGTCTGACATGAAAGGCAATCACGTCTCCACATTGTTGGCCCTACTTTACAAGTGCAACTCAAGATTCACTCTATTAACACACACACACACACACACACACACACACACACACACACACACACACACACACACACACACACACACACACACACACACACATGCCCTCAACCTGGTGTGTGACATCAACTGATCTTCTTGATGGCTCAGATGTGTGTCCCATGCACTCACCCTGCTGTGGAATGGTCAGCCCATCTACATCAGGCAGGGTAGCTATTTACACCTTTGCAGGCGGCTCCTGGATAACTGTATGGTTAACTGCACATCCACCCTTGGGATACCACCTGTGTCCCTGTCAGACTGGAGCATCAGGTACTGCCCTACATACACATGAGCTAACACCTGGGCTAGGCATATGGGGGCTCAGGGCCCATAGCCTAGTAAACTTGTATGGTCCTAGGTATAGCAGTTATGGCCTGAGTATTGTGACAGACTGTGTTGTTATGTGTCCACACCCATCACTGCCATCGACTGTGGTGTGTCCCCTATGGGCAACATTACAGCAGCATGTCATACAGCCAACATCCGACAAATACATGAGTGGTACTACAAGTGCATGTGGACATTCCAGCAACATCTGTGCTACACAATAACTGAGAGCAGTGCATATGTAGTGCAGGGTTTCCTCCTTGTAGGTGTCCGACATCTGTAGTACCCAGATGTTTGCAGAATGTGTACATGTGCCTGATATATGTGGACCCTATGCCAGACAAATGTGGATGTCTGGAAACCAGTTGGACAATATGTAATGGGTGTCCCCAGAGTGTGGGGAATGTGTGTGTGACATGGTAGACCCCTCAGAATACAGTAATGGTACATTAATATCTGGTACTGTATTCATTCACTGACATTGTATGGTCAATATGTACACACTGTTGTTAAGGCGGAGCCTGTGTCCCCCCACTACTACTCCTTATATCCTGCTGTCCTGCTGCAGGTGGTCACCAGGTATGCTAGCCATGGCTGTCAGGCAATGAGATACAGGTGTAGAGTACACAGTGAGCTAGCCAGAGTACATCAGGAACAGTCAGGGACAACTGGACAATCTTTAAACTAACCCTGTATGACATTCACAGACCAAGAGGGGTTCATGACACTACATGATGTGTTATGCCCACTGTATTCACCAGTAGCTACTGTCACTGTTGCACAACAGACAATCCAGTAGCATTTCTAGATGGGCTGACCCTTGCTGGGGGGACTCAAGGGTCAGAGCTGCGATCCATGTCACTGCAGACAGAGCCAAAAGGCAAGACTGTAGGTGCTGGACAGCAGACTAACAGCAACATGCCATTCCAAGATATGTTGTTGAGACCTACTGTTGACATTCCTATTTCCTATGACTGCATCCCTATCTGTATTACATTACATGGCTAACCCTATGACACACCTGATATAGTGCTATACTCCTTTGGGAACAGAAATCCAGTGGTATTATTCCTTGGAAATTGCAGTCTGTTTTCATGAAGAAAGTCGAAAAAATGCAAATGTGAGCATACCAACACAGCCAGCCAAGAAACAAATAGTCCAAAGAGTCCAAAAAGTGTTTTTATTCCTTGGAATAAATGTCAGTGAATGAATTCCTTGGAATAAAAACACCTTTTGGACTCTTTGGACTATTTGTTTCTTGGCTGGCTGTGTTGGTGTGCTCACATTTGCATTTTTTCTATTGACTACTTTAGTGTGAGCAACCTTTAGTAGTTGGTATCACTCTACTTTTGTAGGCAGCAATTTGCCTTTTGCAGGTAATGCTAATGAACAGATGATTGCCTGTGCACCAATTTGTGACTCACACTTGCTAATAGCATGCAGAACAGCTGGGTTGCATTGCCATTAGCCAATGGCATGGGGACACAGTGTATAATTAAAGCAACCAGTTCTGCTAGACATTGCAGAGCTGCTGGACATTGCAGGGCTAGTTATTTCTATTCGTATTGACAAGCATGTAGTTGTCATGCAACAGACTGGACTGTGGGCCTAAACTGTAGGTGTCCAGATATCAGACATGCTAGGTATGTAACAGATACAGCTACTGAGTCATTATTATGGGAGGTGTAGTTGCAAGACATATGTGCATGCATACAGTGCATCACACAGGATTAGCATGAACATGTGTGTTTGGATGGCTATGACATGTGGCACTGACCTATCTGTCATGTTTTGTAAAATCAATATGCACTGCCTTGCCAGTACTTCAGCACACAGAATACCTTTGATGACAACCATGCCATAAGTAGGTGACACAACTGTGGACATTCTGCAAAAGTCTGTACAGTTGTCAGCTCTACCTGATATTGTAGGCCTCCCATCAATTCATCAACATGTCTTTGGCTGTGTACTGGTTCAGTGTCTGCATCACAGGCCTAAGTATGCTGTCATTTATCATATTATATGTAGAAGTAGTGTTAGTGGTAATCAGGATATCTTTGTAAAAGCTCCAGTAATTCACCAGAGTTGAGATGGCCTAGTGGTATATTGCACTGACCTGTAGTTCAGAGGGCCCTGTGTTCAATACCTGGCAGGGGTGTAATTTTTCCTAATGTTACAAAACTGTTCTGCATGATATATTTATAAAAAACACAAGTAGCTCCCACATAGCTGTGTTGGCCTAATGGGCTAATGCACTATGCTGTAGTTCACAGAGTCCTGGGTTTGAGACTTGGCAGTGCTGGTTATTTTATTGATGTGCAGAACAGTGTCTGAATCATATAAGGTGATTAAATATATTTTAAGCGCTTAAACCTGCACTATTTCCAAAAAATGAAAAGAAAAAATGGCTGATAGGAAAGTGGTGAAATGGTGGCAAGCAGGGGGAAAAATATGAAAGGCAGCTAGGGATATGCAGGGCGGATGTAGGAAAAGACTATAGCTCTCCATTTCTTGGGCAGCAACAGCTGTGCATGATGTGGACAATTTGGAATATGGAGCCTCACACCCCAGAGGGAGGGGTGTGGGAGACATAACTTTGTTGATTAATTGATGGGATGATTGATTCATGGCAGTTTACGTGTGGGTGAAATGGAGAGCTATGTATGGGATGAATTTTTTTGTGGGGACAGATGCCCATTTTTTTTAGGTGAGAGTGGGATGTTGGGGAAGGGTTGTAGGTATGTTTGGTGAGGTAGGTTGGATAGGAGAGGTTGCTTTTGCACCCTTGATCTGGCATAGTCTATCATCCAAGTCACATTAGATGACCCTGCGCACCATACCTGAAACCTGAGTCTGGGTGACAACCTCCTCTCTGTACCCGTGCCTGGGGGAGGAATGAGCCCCATCCCCTGAGGCAGTTCCACCCATGGGTGGTGCAGGACCAGCAGAAGGAGCAGCTCCAGGTTGGGTCCCAGCACGGTGCTACCACCAGATGAGGTGGGATAGGCAGATCCTCCAAAACTGGCCTCCCCAATCATGCTATGTGTTGTGGTTTGTCAAGGTGTATAGGTTAGTCATGAATAGAACATTTAAACATTAGTTGCAACAACATGCATGGGTGTTCCAATTAACCTAGAACAATAAAATTCCATAGCATACAGAACACAGGCATAACTGGAATAATAGTCAGTATTGTAACAGCATGCCAGTAACAGTTACTGCAAAAGGCCAATAACAGTGGAATTTCAACAAGGTATGTTAGCATGCAACCATTGTAATATATACCCAATAATACAATGCAAGGCCCAACATTAGTTTTTGAGAACAACATATGTGGAAATGAAACCATACTCGTAGTATAAGAATAAATATTTGTGATGCAGATAAGGGGTGGGGAGAAAGAAAGAGATTCCATACCAACTGTATAGACTATATTTTTTCACAATAGTACTGCTCAATACTCTACAGGTCTGCCCTTACGTTATGACTACATGTGCCCTATAGCTTTTGTAGCATCTACATACCTCTCAAGCTGTCCGCATAGGATGGTATGGGCCAAGCTGTAAGAACTATAGGCACATAACTACAGGGGACTATTACATGTCAGGGGAACATATATGACTAACAAGGTGTAGCCTGCACTGATGCTGTGTGAGTATGTTCAACTGGATTTATATTTGTGTCCAAGATTATTGGCAACAGTGATCACTAGCTATGACAGTGTGACACTTGAGAGTCATGCATTGTGCACAGTGTAGGGAGTTTATACCTATCCTGCTGTCATTTGTAGGCATGGGGTTAGACTATCAGCATAAATTCACAGATGCACCAGGCATACAGCTGTACCAACAGCAGAATGTTTTAGTTGTGTTATTCAGTAGGAATAGTACTGTACTTCATGATGTTTTATTTAATGGAGCCTTATCACCTGGATAAGCAATTCTGTTGCATCTATATCACATAATCGAAGCTTCAAAACATTGACTCTGATATGGTTGAGACCATATCATCAATGTGTAGAAACTTGAAATATGAAAAAAAAAACAATAAACAAAACAATGACTTACCTAAATATTACAAGCAGGGGGGCAAGCCTCCGTGCACCCCCACACCCCCGCTACTTAAATATACCAACTTCAAGATCGCACAATAGTGCAGTAAAGGGAAATCTTCCCTTACAGAGATTTCCGTTAAAACATTTGATGTTTCAAAACTTTGATGATATGGTGCCGACCATATCAGTTTCGAAGTTTTGAAACTTTGATGAAGCAATATAGACCCATGCTGTTTACACACTAGTACATCTGGACACAGACATTAGTATACCCTTTATACAGCTACTACAGATAATTCTTTTACCTGCAAGTCCTCTGTGGAGAATATCTGTTAATATGTGACTGTTTCTATAAATAGTCAGTACTACTTGTCTGTTGCTATAAATAAATCTTATTACCAGTCTCTGGATTCAAACCCTGGTCTGCATGTGGAAAAAATAACAACATATGTATTGCTTATTACACTGAGCTCCTGGGCCACTGCTGTATGTTGGTTGACTGATATATGTCTACAGCTCACCTGCTGACAAAGTCTGACCAGGTAATATCAGTAGAGTGTCACAGAAGACTGTAGTGACAGTTGAACATACATAGATGAGATTCAGGCATGGCAGAGATAGTAGGCGAAGTGTGTATTAATACTTGGAATGCAGGTGCAAACAATTAACCCCTAGTGGATGGAAATATGTGTGATCTGTACAGACCATATCAGGGTGCTGGGATGCCTACCTGACACATATACATTTGCAGATGGCATATTTGCAGTCTACAGCTATTACTATGTCATACTTGCCTGCATCAGCATACCTACATTCAGGAATGGATATAGCTGAAATGCAAAGATTAATACAAGACAATCCTGAGGGAAACATACTATAATACCTTATACATTACTTTTCAAGGTTCACATGTTAGTGCAGAACATATATCAAATTGCATTCTATCTTGTAGTACAGCTCCACATCTACACTTCAGCATAACAGTTCTTTATCAGTCAAACTTCAGTCACTTGATGGTGTTATATCCATATTTGTTTATTAGCACCTGTAAAATTGGGTTTCTTCAACAACAGACTAGAATACACACAATTGGCATACATTTGACAAACTTTATTGTTCTCCAGTTGAAATAATGCATGCATTGAAGGTGTGTTGTTATTACAGAACCTATGCAATACTAACTTTTATTTCCTTCACAGTTCTGACTGCAGTTGTACTGTATTTCATGTAGATCATGAATGAATGTCATTTAGTCCCTTGACATTTAGAATGCCAGTATACATTATTACCAGATCATTAGTATTAGTACCATATACACATGTCATTCCTACACATTAATAATGTTATTGCAGTACACTCAGAACAGAATATACATACTGGCAGTTAGTACTGTACTCCTCCATATTTATACAGTATATTGCAAGATATATCTGTACTCGCCACACTCTTGGCACATCCTCACTAGGCGCACTGCATGGGCCTCCAAGTTGCAAGCCCTCTCCTTTGCAGCTATGAGAAGGAAAATGCACCATTATGTGTACCTGTATAACAGATATTCATGCTATAATTTGGTAAAGCAATGGTTCCTATACTTGCAAACTTCGGGGTCACTGCAGTCCCGAGCGTCTTGGATCCACTGGGCGAACAGCTCCCCCTTTCTCTGTTTCAGGTCACCATAATGATGATGCACCTGCTCGCCAGAGCAGCGAATTCAAGTAACATTGGTGAGATCACGTACCAGAAGGTCCCAGGCCTTAGATTGTATTCAGAGCCCTGCAGCAGTCTGTCACCATGGTCTTTGACAAGGTGCCCAACAATGACCCTGGACTCCAACATGCCCCAAAGCTGCACCCATAACCGTGCTCCCTCTCTGACTCCAGCCATAGCTCCTGCAGTGATTAAACTCCAACAAGTTCTGTCTGTATTTCCACCTGTGCAGTTTAAAATAAGGCTGTTTTTCCACCCTTTGCCACCATTATAGCATTTTTAAAAATGCTAAGCGAAGCTTAGCATCAAGCAAACCTGCTAAACTTAGTTGAGCAGTGCTTAAACTGGCAATGCTTATCAATGCATAGCGGTGTGCAAACCCACTTAGCTGCGCTGAGGACTACTTAAACTGGGATTGCTTAGCAGTGCCCAAACCAGCTAAGTGGAGCTGCGTGTGCTAAGCACTGCTAAAACAGGTCCTGTTTAAGCATTACTTGGCTTTGTTTAGCAGTTTTTACCTATGAACAAATCAGAGTTTAAAAACAAAACAATCATCAAAAGTATTTGTTCATTAATGTTAATTTATTATCATGTGTATCTATTTTACTTTATATATCCCCTAAACATATGCATTTCACTATGTTATCTGGTAGTCTAACTTTAATGTATTGGACACGTGTGTGACTGGGGCTTTTATAGTCAGGTCTCCACTGAAAAAGGCCTTCTGGTCAAGCTGGACTAACCCGGTTAACAAATTTCAATATATACATAAAAGAAAATGTACAACATTTCCCTATCACATATAAAGAGCTGAAGGGCCGGTATTCAAACCGTGCACCTACTGCACATGCAGCCATCACTCTAACCATTCACTTACCCTGGATATGGTGATCAGAGCTATACTGTTCTATATAACTCTCAGTTATGTTTAAGCACTGCTGAGTGCCACACTGTGCAAACCCGCTCAGCTATGCTTAAACTTGACCTTTTCTATTAAAATGAAAAGCATTTGGTTTCTATCTTTAGATTTCTGACACATGTTTCTTGCTAAGAGCCATGCCACACTGCACAAACACAAGAATAATAATTACAAAAATAAATAAATACATAAATAATAGGGACACTACTTTTTAACATTTAACATTTAATTTCACTGCAGAAAAACACACCACTGCGAGAGCAGTAAAAAACACTGAAAAAAATCACAAAACACACACAGAGACTGGAGTAAATGGTCACCATCTAAACTTTACTGTGCTTTCTAGTACTTCAGCATGAAGACTTCCAGGGAATAATTCATCACAAGGATAGTGCTGAATTAAATACACTTCAATAAAACAATTAGCCAATTGTTGAGTCATGGTGATGAATGTACATCAAAACATTAACAGCTGAATGAAATGATCAACTCTGACTTACTGCTCTGACTTCCTGCTAGCTGACATTTCATAATAATGCATATATATAAAAAAAACTACATTAAAACACGGCAAATGTATGCCAGAGAACTGATTGAATAACATTTGAAATGAAAATATTTATAACTAGAAAATACTATATACATTTCAACTAATACTACAATACTGATATTGCAACTAATTTTATTCATATAAATCCAATTCCATATTAAGACCATCAGGCCATAATGTCCCACAATTAATAATACATCTACTCTCCATTCTTAGAAGAGTATGTACATGATCAATGCCTTGTTTTACATATGGCTTGTTTAATACACTAAAAAATAAATCACTGATATTTCCATTTTCGACAGAATGGAAATGCTGAGCTATGGGGTTATTAAGCCTCATATTCCTAACATCACCTAAGTGTTCCATAATCCTTTTCTTGACCATCTGTCTGGTTTGTCCAATGTACCATTAAATGGGCTGACAATTGCATCCAATGGCATATACAACACCACTGCTATTGCAATTATAAGACCCTAAGGCCCTAATTTTTTCCCATTGATCAAACTCCATGAGATGTTCCTAACCTTGTCACATATCTTACATCTTCCACACCTGAAGGTACCCACTGAACTTACATTATCAATAGCTCTATGGGTGGCCTTCACATTAAGTAACTCTTTGAGATAAACAAATCCGCTATGTGAAAATACAGCCCTACCAGTGAAAAACCTCCCCACCTCATCATCCTGTTTGATGATGGGCCAAAGCACGTATACTAGAGCTTTCCAAGTCTCGGAAAAGGGAGAAAATTTATTAACAATAAATATATGTTCCTCAAAAACTTTCTTAGAGCCATTATGCTTATAGACTTTTCTATGGCCTGATGACAAGGGAATAATCTCACCTCTGGCCCTATTTTCAGCTTTTTTCAAAACATCCTTAGAATAACCCCTACTGGCCAACTTGGATGTAACTATGTCAAACTCTCTGTCCAAAATTGTCTTGTCATAAACATTACCACCATATGGAATTGGATTTATATGTATACAATTAGTTGCAATATCTTTATTGTAGTATTAGTTGAATATATATAGTATTTTCTAGTTATAAATATTTTAATTTCAAATGTTATTCAATCAGTTCTCTGGCATACACTTGCTGTGTTTTAATGCAGGCTTTTTATATATATGCATTATTATGAAATGTCAGCTACCAGGAAGTCAGAGCAGTAAGTCAGAGTTGATTATTTCATTCAGCTGTTAATGTTTTGATGTACTTTCATCACCATGACTCAACAATTGGTTAATTGTTTTATTGAAGTGTATTTAGTTCAGCACTAGCCTTGTGATGAATTATTCACTGGAAGGCTTCATGCCGAAGTACTAGGAAGCACAGTAAAGTTTGGATGGTGACCATTTACTCCAGTCTCTCTGTGTGTGTTTTGTGATTTTTTTGAGTGTTTTTTACTGCTCTCGCAGTGGTGTGTTTTTCTCCAATATGTCAGCAGCTGGAGCATCGGATACTAAAGCTATACCTGATTACAACTTGGGGTCCAACTCTTTTTCATATGCTGAGATGTGGAAAGAAATGGATGAGAAGTTGGCCTTATCTGACCCTTGATCTTGTGTGGAGGTGGGGAACCAGTTAGCAACCAGGTATGAGAAATTGGAGTGTCTGCTTATTAATACATAGCAGATGTTTTAATCTAAAAGAGTTACTTAATGTGAAGACCACCCATAGAGCTATTGATAATGTAAGTTCAGTGGGCACCTTCAGGTGTGGAAGATGTAAGATATGTGACAAGGTTAGGAACATCTCAGGGAGTTTGATCAATGGGGAAAAAATTTAGTGCCTCAGGGTCTTATAATTGCAATAGCAGTGGTGTTTTACATGCCATTGGATGAAAATGTCATCCCATTAAATTGTACATTGGACAAACCAGACGGATGGTCAAAAGAAGGATTATGGAACACTTAGGTGATGTTAGGAATATGAGGCGTAATAACCCCATAACTCAGCATTTCCATTCTGTCCATAATGGAAATACCAGTGATTTATTTTTTAGTGTATTAAACAAGCCATATGTAAAACAAGTCGTTGATCATGTACGTACTCTTCTAAGAATGGAGAGTAGATGTATTATTAATTATGGGACCTTATAGCCTGATGGTCTTAATATGGAATTGGATTTGTATGTATAAAATTAGTTGCAATATCAGTGTTGTAGTATTAGTTTAAATTTATATAGTATTTTCTAGTTATAAATATTTTCATTTCAAATGTTATTTAATCAGTTCTCTGGCATACATTTGCTGTGTTTTAATGTTGTTTTTTTATATATATGCATTATTATGAAATTCCAGCTAGCAGGAAGTCAGAGCAATAAGTTAGAGTTGATTATTTCATTCAGCTGTTAATGTTTTGATGTACTTTCATCACCACGACTCAGCAATTAGTTAATTGTTTTATTGAAGTGTATTTAATTCAGCAGTATCCTTGTGATGAATTATTCCCTGGAAGGCTTCATGCCAAAGTACTAGGAAGCATAGTAAAGTTTGGATGGTGACCGTTTTCTCCAGTCTTTGTGTGTGTTTTGTGATTTAATTTCACTGCCATACGGTACTCTGGAAGTACAGGGGATGTGTTATGGACACTGTAACATACCCCCTACAAATATAATGTTTCACAACTGGCCAAGGACACATTTATTTTAATATTCTAGTGCCGTTCTACACTTAGACAGTGCAGGGTGTGTGTTACTGACACCATAACACACCCACTACACATAACTTTTACGACTGACTGGGAAAACTTCAATTTAATATTTTAGTGCCGTACAGCACTTTGACAGTGCAGGGGGTGTGTTACACACCTCTAAGCACTGTAACACACTCCCTAAACTGATTCAGTAACTGTATACATGGCTCTCCCTCAGTAGCACACCTTCATTAATATGCAAGGTATGGAAATACCAGTGATTTATTTTTAGATGTATTATTAATTATGGGACCTTATAGCCTGATGGTCTTAATTTGGAATTGGATTTGTATGTATAAAATTAGTTGCAATATCAGTGTTGTAGTATGAGAGGGAGCTGCAGATATAGTCATGGTACATTCCGTGTAGGGCTTGCACTATTCCTACATGGAGTTTATTAAATCCAGGGGATATAAATTGATAGTGTGTGCAGATTCTAAAATGTATTCTCAAACACAACAGATTATAGATATATTTACAAAATCTTATGCAAAGCAGTTTGGTGCCACAAAGGGGGAGATAAGTTTTCCTAGTGACATCCAGGTAACCTCAGATACTGGAATCAAATTAGATTATATTGAAAAAGTACTGCACAAACTGGATCCAAACAAAGCACAGGGAAGAGATGGAATTAGTAATAAGGACCTAAAAACACTTCAGCAAGAACTTACAGTACCATTATAACTTATTCACTAGGTCATATAAATATGGGGAGAGTTTTCAAGATTGGAAACATGCTTATTAAACCTGTTTTAAGGGAAAGGGAGTAGGACAAACCTAAAGTGATATAGACCCTTAAGTCTACTTTCATGTTGTGGAAAAATAATGGAGAAGGTAGTACTGGATAAGTTATTGTCAGAACTGGATAGGTTGGGATTTGAAACCATATATCAGCATGCATATGTTGAAAACAGATATATTACCATCTGTAACATGATGTTCTATAACAATATAATAACAGCTATGAATGAAAAATTGTGATGTGATGTAATTTATATAGATTTAACTTTAGCATTTGACATGGTCATACACAAGACACTGATCAATAAATTAGTACAACTAGGTATTGATGTACTCTTGATAAGAAGGATAGCTGCATGGCTTACAAATAGGACATGGCAAGTATCATACGGCAACTGGACAGGTAAAATTCTTGGTTACAATCAGGGTGTACCACAGGGCTCTGTCCTGGGACCTTACTTGTGTAGATTGTATCTTTCAGACCTAACATTTTCATCTGAGGTGTTCTACAGTCTATATGCAGATGACCTGGAATTTGGTAAACTGATTATATGTGTTACAGATAATGGATGTCTGCAAAATAACTTAACTAAATTGACCATTTGGGCACAGGAGAAGAATAATATGCTGATAAATGCATCAAAAACTAAGCACATGAGATTTGGGAAGCATAAATTGAAAGGTAAATACTTAATACAGCACACTGTGATTGAAACTGCAGACTCATTTAAGGACCTGGATATATGGGTACCAGCTATGAGTTTTTCTAATCATATCAGCCAATTGGTTAATGATAGTTATAGAACAATAGGTTGTATAAAAAGATTTATAAAGTCTAGGAAATCAGAAATGATGAAGTCATTGTTAGTTACATTAGACCCAAACTTGAGTATGGAATAACAATATGGAAGAGTGCTGAAGAGGAGGTGTGAGTGGAGAACTATGGGTATGTAATTATGGGCCTAGGCGTGCAGGTGTTGGCTGCAGCGGTTCTATGTGGACTGCCCCAGGGATGTAAGCAAAAGTGTACATTGGGCAGACCCGACACCTAATGAGCAGCCATGCCCAGTACGAGTTCCACAGCAGCAATGTCTAGTTTACAGGGCAATGGGTGGAATAACTAGATGTGCCGTTGCAAACCCACTGAATGACACCAAAGAACACATGGTCGCAACACCCCACTGTAGGCATGTAAGCCAAACTAATTGGCATCAGAAGGTATTATTGCTGTCCACCCAGGGGTGTGAGTGTCCAGACCTACCCCCAAATGCAGGGTACATACACAGCTGTCGCTGTAGAAGAAATGGCCAGCTGTGGACCTTCCCATCAGCCATCCTGCACATCCCTGGACATGTCCCCTACTATCATCCCCTCTGTTTGGCCCAATAACACCACTTACCTATCGAACCCTGTTGCATTCGTAGTAATGTTCACAGTCACAGGTAGGTTACACCCTCCATAAAACTATATCGGCAGAATCTGGAACCCCCAACCCAGGTGTAATAACACATGAAGGGAAAATCCAAGCACATTTGGATCACCACCTGCTCACCACCTGGCAAAGTCCATCACCCCCCAACACTTCAGACTCCTACACCAACTACTGACACTAACACCTCCTGTCCTGCCTTGCATACATATCCCAACACCCTGCAAACCTGCAGTAATGCTCCCCCACCAATCAGTCAAACGACCTACTATACAGTTAAAATGTTCTCCCCTCCACCTACCCACCTACACCTCCACTATTCACATCTACTCCACAACACAGGTATGGCATAACTAAACCTAACCCGAATACCTGAGTGTAACCTATCCAGAAATGCTAAACAGGAATCCCACTTAACCTTACACTGACCTTTGTGAACAGTCATACCTGACATGTACACCTGACTTAAGCATGTATAATACTGACATGTACATGAACTAGAGCGGGGGTATGCGGCAGCAAGTGGGAGTACACCTGTTTGGACAGCGGTAAGCAATGCCCACACTGGTTAAGCAATGTGGAGGCCAACCCAGTGTAAGACGCTGTAACTGGAGGTCAGCAAGTCTGAGCCTAGTGCACACCAGTGCATACCCGCCTACACTTCCCCCTGCAATGCCTTAGGAACGCTGTAGCCCACAGCCCTCATCGTGGCCAGTAACAACATAATCAGCACTCCCAGGCCCCCCCCCCTCGCACACTATAGTCCAAGTGAGTTACCACGAAGGCATGGCAGATATACAATAAGCTGCTGTTATCACAAACATATCATCTGGCACAGTCAGTCAACAGCATAGGAAATGTATGTAAGTATGTACATTAATACCAGAAAACATGTGCACAGTACTCAGTCACAGTATTCTCAGCAGTCTATGAGTATCAATGAACAGCGCCTGTCCACGCATACTGTGAGAACAGTAGTCTTGTATAATACTGAAGAGAGGAATGGAAAACGGGGCACGGCGTGTGTGCGTGTTTCATCCGCAGAAGTGGGAGATGAGGCTGGTCTGGTGTGTGAGCAAACCACTGCTTCTCAAAACCCTATCAGGATGCTACCAGTGGGAGAAACAGTGTAGGCCAGCAAAGTGTACTCGTGAAACAACAACAGATCCGTCCCTGCCAGGATGCACCAGACTTTATGGGTCACAATAATGTTTCCACCAGCATCAGAGGTGGATGAAGGGAAGGCACGAACGTACATGGACTAAACGGATGAAGAGCCTGCAGAAGGTTGCATCGAGACAGTAATATGGAGGAGTACCGAGACGTGCAGAGAGGGAAATGTGTGGAGGTGTGGTATGGCAGGGCTAGCAACTGCAAAATGGATGGATGCTGTGTATTTGGAGCTCTGGGGCCGGGGAAAGGGAGCATGGATATGACATTAAGGTAGAAATATGCAAATTACGCAGAACTGCAATTGTGTAGTGGGCAGAGCATTCGCTTACTGCGCAAGCATTTTCGGTTCGAGTCCCACTGCAGCACATTCTATTTTCCGTGTGAAAACGGTATAACAAAATCATTTTGCTGTATAACCTACTAAATGACATTTACACTTGAACAGGAGTACTGAATTACACATAGCCCACTCACTATTCAAAGGATATGAGATGACACACATATGTATACACAGACAACCTTTAATGGTGTATTTTACAATAATGTATGCCATTACTGTCAGCACATAGATCTGCACTTATGTAATCAGTGAGGAATGCAAGGCCCACACAGAAAAGTAGATGCAGACAGTGCAGATATATAACATACTATACTGTCCAGGCCAGGCCCGTCAATTTGTACAACTGTGGACAAAGGATTTGCCATCAAGATAAGTAACAATAAACAATAACAGATATAGTTCAGCAGCCACCAGTTACACCCCATAGTCAAGGTCTAGGGGAATATTAATTACCTGTGATAATGTCTATGTATCTGTCACATGTATGGACCCTGACCAACAAATGTCGTGGGAGTCCACGATATGACTGAGATGATAGCAGGAATGCTAGCAGTGTATTATGATAGGCAAATACTGAACAACCCTTAACCGTATCACAGAAGGACAAAGCCAGACATATATGTGGAGGACAGAGGCAGAAACACAGGGCCTTACTCATAATATTGCTGTTACATGCCCTGCACATTGCTGGTGTTACAGGATTCATTGCAACATACCCTTATGCAGAAATAACACATCAGGAACACAACTGGAAGTAGCCATGTACTGATAGCAAGCAACAGACAGACAGACTGCTGGGGATATATCTAGGACAAGCCCTGTGTGGTGCACAGGCAAAAGCAAACAGACAATCCACTGGCCATCATGTGGATAGGCAGACAGACTGCATTCCATCCTAAAGTACTATGTAAACGCAAACACTGCAAGAACAGCAATATACAAAGCACATAACAACACTACTCACTATGTCTGTAGGTCTGGAACTTCTTAAGATTGTGTAGTTGTCCTGTGTCTGCAAGCCCCACTGTAATAGGTACTGCAACCTGCCATCTGTAACACTGCTGCCCACATACAGGAAGGATGCCCTCCATACTGGAAAGGTGAAGGGACAATGCCCACATGAGTAAGCAATTTATACTACTGGGTTGCCATGACAATGGTTAACAGGATCACTACACAGCAAGCTGCACGCAGTCAGCAACTGTTGCATACTGATTGGTGCAGGGCCCATCACCTGATCATGTGCATCACCTACAAAAGCCATTCTGAAATCCATTCAAACCAACTCATTTGCTCTACTGGAGAGGGAGACAGAAGGAAAGAAAGAAAGAAAGAAAGAAAGAAAGAAAGAAAGAAAGAAAGAAAGAAAGAAAGAAAGAAAGAAAGAAAATAAAAAAGAAAAGGAAAAAAAAAACATACATATAAAATGGACCTCACACAGTGGGGAATAAATTACTACAGGCCACAACCGAGAAGGCGTCACACCCGTCCAAACAATAAAAGGTATGTAAAACATAACTGTATGTAATTTAATGTAGTATGTGGTATAGATTAATAGGATTTATGATGTAGAATGTTTGATATGTGCTATCGGTAGTTGTCCCTGTAATGATGTCCCACTGAACAACTACTCTGGACAATACTGTCTGTCCCTGTAAACAGTGGGACATACCCGCCAACTGTGCAGATCAGCAATGAATGACAAAGATGTCAGCCATAATATCTGTGTATGTTATGTTAGTGTGGCAATAGCTGTTGGTGGATGTACTGCCATCATGTTAAACACATGGGTGTCAGAGCACACCACTTGCAGGACAGTCATGTGAATGTGTAATGTAGCATGCACAAATGCCATAGGTGTGAAATAGGCATACCAGCACTCTCACACCATAGTTACGACCCCAATGTTAGGCTGCATTCACATGTGGCACCTGTCTGTGTTGTAGCAAGGCAGAACAGTGCAGCTGTGAATGAAAGACAGTTACAAAATGCGGACTGGATGTCTGTATGCACTCCATATATCTGTGTGATACGGAATGTGATGTGTATGTGTATAGATACAGACACTCATATAGACATAGGTATACTCACAACGTACAGCATATATCTACACATATATGTACATAGCTGTATATTTATACACATATATATATAGTGGCACTGACAATGGCATGCAGGTGAAATAGTCTGTAACAGGCCAGAAAAGATAAGTGTCCCCACAGGGAGCATGGCTACAAACACATAGCACAAAGCGTGGCACATACACATAGCACAAAGCTTGGTACAATACAACATATGTCCCAATGGTAGGTAAGCAGCTGACATAACAATTGCAGTCTGTGAATGTGTTGTTGTAGCTGATATGGTGGGGGGAGACATATATGTGTATTAAGAACTATGGTAACCCTGCTGTATGGGTGGCTCAGACCTGTTTCCATCCTTATGTCTTCCAGGAATCATGTCGCATAGTCACCTTCCTGCGTACAGGGCCGCTGAAATGGCTATCATCATCGACCACCTAGTACAGCATTACATACTTCTTTTTGGCTGGACAGCCCACGACCAGCAGGACAGGACTGCCCTGTGGAATGAGCTAGTCCACAGGGTCAATGATGCCAGACTGCATAATCGCAACTATGAGCAGGTCCGGCATCATTGCACCGACCTGCATCGCCATGTACATCGGCGTGCAGCTGCCATAAGGGGGGACTACCTCGCAACAGGGGGGGCAACCCACTCATCCACCCCTCACCTGTGTGGAGGAGCTTCTCAGCAGCCTAGTGGCACATGTCTGGCCACAACATCAACACCTTGCAGGGCACATCTTGGAGCTGGGTGTCAACAACACACCAGCTGAGGAGAGTGCAGGTAAGGCCCCCGGGCACATCGGTACACCACTCATGTATATGCACCTGCATCTGTACAGGTACATCATGCAAAACTGAGATGTCATATACATAGTCTGCTGCTGTTTAGTAGTAATAAACTGTTGTGTATAAGCTGTAATATTGTGTAATTCTACTGTTGAAGTAACATAATGCTGCACTTACCTGTTATGAATGTCACAGCTGTGGCCACTGACTACAGCTTTCTCGCACGCCTATGTAGGTCCCTGCAGGATACCACCACAGCAGCAGCCCATAGCTGGTGAGTATGGTTCATGTTCATGCATGATGATAAACGGCATGTAATAGCTATGGGCTATCCCCCATGCACATATCTAACACACCTACCCATACTGCATGCTGTACACATTCACATTTTGTTGCTAAGAAATGCACTGCATCACAGTAGATACCATGCTGGGGTATTGAAAAGGTACAACAGACACATGCAAGATAACTAACATCCTGTTAATGTACAATGTGTCCACAGTGATGTAACATGTGGCAGGACACATGGCCTATAGTAGGGACATGTGTGACTCAACACCACCATGGCTGCAGCTGCACATAATCAGCTTAAGTAAACGTTGCAGACGTAACCCTGACCTCACAGCACTCATGGCAGCAGTGTGTGCACTCCAAGGGATGTGCACATGAGTAGACCTGGCAACCATGCAGAGGTCTGGGACATGTATAGGGCACCCCTCACAGCCATGGTAAGGTCCGTTGGTTGTCAGTGTAATAGTTATGTACTGGTCATACATGCACTGCTGATGTTGTGATCTGTAATGCAGACATCAGGCATCCACAACTGATAGCTGTTCACATATCATCCCAGGTATGTGTTGCTATAACACATAGGGGCTGTGAGTATTGGAGCTGACATAACTGTCACAGTACTACAAATGCATCAATGGTTTCTATACCTGCGAGGTATGGTGCACAGTACAAGGCAGGGTGTGGAACAGGCCACAGTAACACTTTGTACATGGGTGCAGTGTTAACACGGGGAGGGGCCATCACCTACCAACAAAGCCCATGCCTCACACACATGTATACTGCCACTAGCATGATGTCATTATAGTTGCACTGCATGCTGTTGAGCTCCATATATAATGCATGTTGACAGAAGGCTAATGGGAGTGCTGTGTCTACAAATGTTGTGCGACACCACATATAGGAGTGTGGGGTGTGTGTGTCTCAGTTGTGTTCATAAGTGCAATCTAGTGGAGTGTGGACGATGCATGTCAGATGTGTGTGTGTGTGTGTGTGTGTGTGTGTGTGTGTGTGTGTGTGTGTGTGTGTGTCCATATATGCACAGGCGATAGTGAGATTGACCACATGGCAGTACTTCTCCTTGGGATTGTGCTGTACATGGAGTGAGACATGGGACACCAGGACAACCTGTCAGGTATGTAAACACAGGACAGCTGATAGCATAACAAGGTCTGTAGCATGGAGCATGCATTGGGAGGTGCAGTGCATACCAGCAGCAGATAGGTAGCTGGCTACCCACATATGCAGCGCTACAAATGCAATGAGGAATTACCACAGCACATCAGTGAGTGTATTGAGGTAGTACTGTCATCGGCATGATGGGTCACATGTGCAGCAGATGTGGCATGGACTGAGAAAGACTGTAGTATAAGGCTCTGGCATGTGACATATGTAGTGAATGTAGCAGTCCCAACCATATAGGGGCCTTGTACACCATTAAAGCCCATACACAGGGTAATACAGGGTGACAGCAGTGAGGCCATGTACAACCTACTCCACCCAGGTCAGGGAGGCGATGGAGTGATAGGTCAGGTGTGGTAACCACACATGTAGGCATGGAGAGGGTTGATATGTTAATGGGCTGTAGTGATGCGTGTATATTAGCAAGTGCCATGCAGGAAGGGGAACATATATAACTGACTGTGGGACTGCCTGCAAACTCAGGGAAGGTGAGGTAGTATGGTGGCTGTCAGTGTGAGTGTGTGTGAGTGTGTGTACTGTTATGCACTGCTGTACAGGTCGTAACATGTGTATTTATTTCCCCAACAGGTAGCGAGGTGGGTCAGGGTCCCTCCTGCATGCATACTGAGGTAGGTGTCCCTACAGACACTGATGATGATGAAGGTACAGTTGAGGCACAGATGGGGTTGTCAGAAGCTGATACTGTGCCAACATGTGTCATCACCCTCCTAGCCACCCCAAGCCTGCACACAGTTACAGTGCCCCTACAAACCCCATCACATGTGGCCATAGCAGAGGGACAGTTGGTGCTTGGTGGCAATGACCAGGAAAGTGTGGTGTCCATGCCAACTGTGTCAGGTCACAGTCAGCATAACTGGATGTCCGGAAGGCCACCACATCGAAAGATGTACCGTGGTGCTCGTGGGAGGACCGCAGGTCATCCTGCCCCTGGCAGAGGCACCACAACTGGTAACACCAGAAGCATGTTTCAGGCCATAATGGAGGCACAGGCATGTATGGAAATGCACTCCAGACAGGTCCTGAGGCTGCAGAGTTCTGCTTTCACAGCTGTAAGTGGCAACCTTCATTAACTCACTGTTGCCTTCCGTGAATATACCGAGGTCATGGATAGATGGTGGGGTGAGATGGTTGGCCTCCTCGACCATGGTATGTCTGTGCTAGAACGTGTGGTGGGAGTGGTGTGACGGCCGCATGGATGTAGGCCAGAGACACCAGCAGCTGGTGGTCAACGTGGATATGCCAAGATGCACAGCCGCTCCCACAGTGGCAGTACCAGCCCCAACACACCACAGGGGCTGCTGTCCACACCACAGCATGCCACATGCACGCAGCCCTGGCCAGGCCCAGGTGTGACATGGTTCCAGTGGACATATGTCATCATCAGGGAGAGTAGCACCTTAAGTTCTTTACCTGCACGTGCCCATGGAACCCATGGCAGGCACAGTCAATGTGTTCATGGCTGGAGGGACTGAACTGCACACCCTGCCAGGTATGGTCTGCAGCTGTCCAACATTACCCATTTAGGGCAGTCACATGGTGGAACTGTGTGCATGCATACCCACACACTATGCAACCACACCTAGGGTGACCCCATACCGACACACACCACATCACCACGCCCCAATCAAGGAACCACACCCCTCACCCACACATGGTGACACATGTTTGGACCACCATCAGCCTCTGCACACCTGCAGCACACCCTGTGCATATGATGATACCTGTGCCACATCCTTGTCATCTCTAACATCAATGCAGGGACAGGCTAACATGGTTCTGATGCTGACAGTGACTGTAATGGGGTGCCACAATGTACCACAGTGTAGAATGTATTCAGGGGAAATGTGTACTGCATGCATGTCAGGCAGTGTAGCCATGCAGCTAGGATGACATTCACACACCCTGTGCATATGATGATACCTGTGCCACATCCCTGTCATCCATAACATCAATGCAGGGACAGGATAACATGGTTCTGATGCACACGGGGACTGTAATGGTTTGCCGCAATGTACCACAGTGTAGAATGTAGTCATGGGTAATGTGCACTGCATACATGTCAGGTGGTGTAGCCATGCAGCCATGGTGCATCTCAGCTGTTGGTAACACCAATTGATATCCCCATACTGTCTTCCATTTGTGTTGTAGGCATGCATGTGTTGGCAGGAGGATGGTCCGCAGTCCTATTCCACAGGGATATGTCAGTGTGGTGACACCATGGCAGTGACATATGTGGTGTACAGTTGCACACATGCCACAGGTATGTATAACAGTTATTGGCCGTGCAAAAGTGACTGGTGGCCTGCTGATACTGGTATAATCTGCACCCTTATGTCAACCCATCCACATACACACACATCCTGACTTAGCAACACTGTGTCTAGACCCCAACCTGGGTATGTAGTGCTACCAAACTGTGTGGATGTCATTGCACACATGACACCATCTGTAGAGTGAGGTGTGTACCAGGTCACATGCTACATGCAGACCATCCACGGACACTTACAATAATGGGGGATGTAATGTTTGTATATGGTGAATACATAGTGTGTCATACCATCATATACACATTGACCGACACATAACGGGTAGACACACATCTTAGAGACCTGGTTGTATAGTTGCTAACTAACTAGTCCATGTGTCCAATGTGTTACAGGTAGGCTGCACACAGCACATGTGTAACTAGACCGTATCCTGTTATCTGTTACCTGTATGGGTGATGGTGACATTGGCCACTTGAGAGTGGTACGTGGGCCACATACCAGGTGTACCATGGTGTAAAGACAGTGTACACAGCACCAACATCCCCCACTGGATATTGTACACAGTAGAACCCATCTTGATACTCTGACATACCCACTATCACACATTGGCCACAACACAAAAACAACCCATTGCATATCACAACAGTGGTACCACAGGGATATGCATGTGATGCACACGCCACAGGCATAGTAGGGTGTTGCATTGCATTGCCACACCTGTAGGTGACAACAACAATATCTGTACTACTGTGTGGCAATGTGTATTGTAATAGGAGTATGTGGACTTGGACCAGTGTACCCTACAGATATGCATACATGCACATATACACACACGTGGCAGACCTCAATGGGATTCCCATGCCTACCGACCCACTGGTGCAACACTGTTGTGCTGGTACTGCAAGGCACATGTAGCTGTTAGGGAGTGGAGTATAACAGGCTACATGTTACGTTAATGGGGTTGAGAGGCACCACACAATATACAAGTCGTACAAATAGGCATTCCCCCCCAGCCAAACACGTCCACCCTGCAATACACTACCAAGTGTAGGAGATCCTATAACCAGGGCCAGTGGCAACATGGGCACATGATATTACCTGGACTACATCCCACCTGTACGATGTCAGGCTGTTATTGGTAACATATCATGCAGTACAGTCTGGCTCCCATGGTGAATGCATTATGTGGAAGCCATCAACATTACCAGGCTTCAGATACACAGGAGATATGCAGATACAGGTATACATATATATGATTTTATATATATATATATATATATATATATATATATATATATATATACATCTCTCTCTCTTTCTCTCTCTCTCTCTCTCTCTCTCTATATATATATATATATATATATGTATATATGTACATATACATGTGACTACACATACACACGCAGTTATATGTACAGTACATAACTTAAGTGGTAGGTGCACACAATATGGAACAGCCACTATGCCTACAGTTGACCCCTGAATGACTGGACACTGTATGTGCCACCCATACAAATGACAATCGTTGCCTGTAACATACACCCACAGAGAAGTCATAGGTGAAACAACACCACTTGCAGACATAGTAACCTGTCATTGTGTACTATTACAGTTCTACATGCCATGCCATATAGCTGTTCAGACACTGACAACTATATCAATGGAGTGATGCTGCAGTAGACCAGTTACACTCATATAGTAGGGTGGAAAAGTTCACAGCTGTTGCTGTCCAGGCCAAGCCATTCACATTGTACAATAGGAAAGACACACTGGGCCACAGGCTACCTAACAATGGACAGTATGTACTCCAAGTGTGTAGTTCAGCAGCCTCTGTCTACACACTGTACAAACACAGTAGGTGGTATAGACATTTTATGACCACATGGATTGTAACTGCTACATAACATGGCATAATTGACACCATCACATGCACACCAACACACAGAACAGTTTGTATGGCAGGGGGCAGTAGACCTGCAGTACCCAGAGCCATGTCAGTAATGTGTATATAGGTGAAGTATATGGTACTTTACATCCAGATACCTTAAGGCAGCTCAGCCCTGATACCCCCACATTTTGTAGCAGCCTAGGTCTTTCCTGGTGCTCCCCCCTAGACTCAATAATACAGGGTCATATACCACTGTTACATACCCTGGGCTCTGCAGTGCATGAGGGCACACATGTATTGTTTAGGTGGCACCCACACATATATGGCCCCAGCCCTACCATATGTATGGGGGTTACAACAGCAGTGGACTGATGGCAGACATGGCAGTGTGTTATACTCCCAGCCCACTATGGATCAACCACTGACAACAGGACATATATGCACAGCTTGGTATGTAGGTGATGGACAGAGGCTGGAATACAAGCACATATGTGGAGAACTATTGCCATACACTACACAAGGTGCAGGTGTTACAGGATATTTAACATACCCTTAGTCAGGGAATTGCTGGTATAGACGGCCATGGATGCAGACATATACCGGTAACATGCAGCACACACAATGCCAGTGTATTATTTGACACAAGACCTGTGTGGTGAACAGACAAGACATGCTAGGCACAGCTCCAGCCATCAAGAGGGTAGGCCAACAGTTGTGTGCTATGCAGACGGACTACATTCCATAGCAAACTAGTATGTGCAAACACACCCTGTAACACCAGTACTGTACAAAGCATAACACAACTCCACTCACAGTCTGTCTGTACTTCCTGATCCTCCTGCAAATATGTGGCTGCACTGAGTGTGCTATTTCTCCTGTATGGGGTATTGCTGCATACTGTCGGTAGCACTGCTGCCCACATACAGGACGGATGCCCATCACACAGGAGATGTAATGGGACTGCGCACACATAATGTGGGGATCAATAGTGTGTGGTTGCCATGACAGTATTAAATGGCTGTAGTACACATGTGTGATCATATATCTAGCTATCTGGATATGTATATGTATATATATTCTCACCATAGTTTCTGGACATGAAGTGTAGGCCAACCCCAGCCCGTATGTTATCAATGTCGTAGTTGCAGGGGATGTCAGGTATTTCTAGCAGGTGTACTACTAGGCTATTGCTACTGTCATTGGGATTGTCTTCACAGACATGGTGTGTGTGACAGGTCACATCTGCTCATAACATGTGTGCCATTGGTTACTGAATAATATCCAAAGGACATCAGTGTACAGTACTGCTGCTCACATGTAATGCCACTGTGGACTGCAGCAGAGATATTGGACAATATATGTGGGGGTCTGACACAGTCTGTACAGTCCAGAGGTATACACATATGCCCTTAGTGCTACACATGTGTACCATGCCTGACAATATGGATGTGGATGGCCTTGTAGATGGGTATAACACATCATCTAAGGCCAGCTTCGAAAGAAAAATTGCACAAGACACTAAAGACAATCACAAGGCCTTCTTTAGTTATGTCAGGAACCTGGGTGGCAACTCCCAGATATGCTCTGAGTTAGTGCAAAATGACAAAAAGTACACTGAACCCACAGACATTGCCAACATCCTGGCAGACAGGTTCAGTGCAAATTTCTCCCCCCCCCCCCAAAAGAGCAAATGTCCATCTCAACAGAGTGTAGCCTCCCTGACATCACAGATGAACAGGTGAGAGCTGCCCTCTCCAAAGCAAAAAACACAGCATCAATGGGACCGGACGGTGTCCCGGGCTGCGTCTTACACGAGCTTCAAGAAGAACTTAACCCTCACATAAAGTCACTGTTCAATCTCAGCCTTACTACAGGATATGTACCCATGGAATGGTATACAGCAACAGTGGTCCTGCTCCAAAAAGGAGGTGCCACAATGGACCCCGGAAACTATCGCCCTATAAGCCTGGCTAGCCTGGTCTGCAAAGCTATGGAGCATATCATCATGGAACTCATAAACAGACATCGGGAACCTCCAGACACTGGATCCCACCCAATTTGGCTTTGTTAAGGGCAGATCTTGCCTCTTGAACCTGGTCAACTTCTTTGAAACAGTTACCAGGGACATAGACGAAGGGAAGGTAGTCAACACAGCCTACCTGGACCTCGCAAAAGCCTTCTACACAATACCCCACTCGGGCATCATAAATAAGCTCACCAGCTTAAATATCAACCCCTATGTCACAAGATGGGTTGCAAACTGGCTCAGGGGTAGAACCCATATGGTCAGAATTGCAGGTGCCATGTCAGACTCTAAACCAGTTACAAGTGGCGTCCCACAAGGCTCAGTCCTGGGACCTCTCTTTTCGGTATATATTTCTCTGAGGTACAGGCTAACACGGGAGAACTATGGCTGACCAAGTTTGCAGATGACTGCAAACTGGGTGCCATAATCGACTCTCCGGCTGACACAAGCATCCCCCAAAAGGGTCTCACAGAGATGGATAACTGGTGCCAGAGCCATGGCCTAAAGCTAAATGCCATAAAATGCATAGTCATCCCCTTTGGGAAAAACAAAGTGCCCACAAATTACCGCATAGGAGGTAATCCATTAAGTATGGAAGAAGTAATCAGGGATTTGGGGACCCAAGTAGATAGTAATCTCTCCTTTGACAATCACTTTGCCAAAGTGGTTAGAAAGACCTTCTATATAGCCCACCTTATCACAAAAGGATTCACATCTAGATCAAGAGAGGTCATTGTGCACCTCTACTTATCACTCATCAGGCCCATTATTGAATACAATGCCCCATTTGGGATGTACCTTACCCGACACCTGCAGCAATTGGACAGACCCCAAAAGTACCTCACTAAGTGGATCAAGGGACTCAAACAGGTGCCCTATGCAGTTTGGCTAAAGAAACTCCAGCTCTACTCAGTTGCTTACTGCCTACTCAGAGGCGATCTGTGCCTGACGTATAAAGCCATGTCCAACCCAGGATTAATGAATATGCTCCACCTCAGGAAATCCAAATCCCTTAGAGCTACACGCTCCAGGGACTTAAACCTTAGCACAGAAATAAATAGGACATGATGGAGGGACAGATTCATATCCCAGAGGCTCCCCTCACTCTGGAACAAAATCCCAGTCCAAGTTAGGCAGAGCCCCTCACTGACCCTCTTCAAGAGAAATCTTGACGAGTGGATGGGAGATCATAAGTTTACCCCTGGGATCTCTTCTGGGTCCCTGCTAGACAGAGGCACAATAAACTAACTGTAAAAGGGCTATCTTCTGTGACCTACTATTCAAAGGCACAGTCTACTAATCTAAAAGGGTGGCGAAAGCCAAACACACTCTGGCTAGGCTTATAAATGCCCTAGGGCAGATAGCCTAGTATCAACCTATGAACCTATGAACGAGTGGTATATAATGTCCACCATAGGTCATGCACTCACACCTCCCTGCCTGGCCTGTAACGGTATGACTGCTGGTACAGGGGTGCCATGACCACATACTACACAATAGGTATTGACATACATCTGCACTGCATCCCGCTACCCTGTCTGACATACATGACTGTTAGGGGAGGTCCGGCAGCAGGACATCTGGCTAGTATCTGCACATGACATCCCACTGGGTAGGTACACTCAGCTGCTAGGCATGTCACAATGCACTGTGCAAGCTGCAGGCAGACTGGCTCAACACTGGCCTACACCTCCCATGGGGGAATGTACATGTACCTGCATATAAAGCAGCCTTCACAGGCATGTCACAGCACAGGGTAGGATACACCTGTGTGACAGTGCATATGCACAGCCAATGTGAACACAACCACAGCCACATATGGTTAGCAAGCATGGTATTAGAGTATATGTACTATGTGTTCGACACCATCCTCATATGTGCCACTAACAGACTGCCCTACATATACTGGCCTTCTACAAAGTTTGGTCTGGTGGCTGTCTGTGGTATGGGACATGTGCGTTTATGGCCCTACAAACATGTATGCCACTACAGTACAATACAGTGGGGCAGCATGTAACATCTGATAGTAGGGGAACTAGAACAATGTCATCTACCACAGTCTGTACACAGGCTAAGGTACATATCAACACTACACACACTGTCAACATTCACCATAGGTACACAGACCTCAGTACTGTATGAACATCCTCAGAATGTGCAAGTAATGTAATGTAATGTAACCCCTACTGTACATAACATGTGCAGCAGTCAGATATATCAGTGGCTTGTTCTCAGATATGATGCCACAAAGTATGGTGTACAGCACATATGCATCAATTCATGCATGACATATGTACAAAGGTTGACAGAGGTGTGGCTGGGAGCACATACACAGGACCAATATTGACATGTTGCTGTGATGACCACATACATTTACTGTTGTTATAAAGCTGTTGCAACATATGTCCTTTGAGGGATATGACTTCTGTGACTAACACAGCTTTCTCCATCTACTGACTGCAATCCTCACACTACCTACAGCAGTCGACAGCTAGATGCTCCGTGCATGACACATGCAACCACGGACACAACACTGCCCAGGCTGCAGATGACCCTGCAGATGGAGATTCCCCATCAACATGGAACCAACATGGCAGGTATTGAGACATGTACATCAGCCATATCCACACAAACACTGTGAAAGCAATATTACTCCAAATGCAGTATAGCAGCACTTACCATCTGTAGTTAGGTCAGGCACATCCACCTCCCATTTGTTGCACTGTTTCTACAGTGTATGTTGTTAGAGGTACACCGCAATCCATTGGGGATGCTGTTGGCACACAACAGATCTAGTCCCTGCTCATAGTGGGTGAAAAGGGCAAACACCACCATGATGTTTTTGGATATTGGAGTGTCTTTCCATACAATTGGTGATGGGGATGTTACCACAGCTGTTTAGCATGCAATCAGCTAGGGGAGGGCTGCGATTCATACAGAGGCCATCAGCTGATCATGAGCATTACTTACATTACACATGCTGCTGCCTAAGCAAAGCAGGTGTAGGTCTCCACATCCACCTGAGAGGGGGTGGGAGACACAGACAGAGGCTAATATGTGTCAGAGAGGGGTGGGAGGGTATAACTGAGGCATGGTTGTGTCACACACCTAGCAGCACAGGGTATAAAACCCCTGATGGCTATGTAGTGCTAGCACAGTTTGCTGCAATTATTGATGCGCCACATGGGTAACCTGTTGTAGAGCACTCAGAACATATATGTGATGGTGAGTGACATCTGCAACAGGGATACAGTAGCTATATAGTAAGTGACATACACGTGCCTGTCAGCATGAACAGGTGCCAGCATCAACACAGCCACAATCTCACAAGGACACACACACACATTGACACATATGGCAGCGCCAGGTATACAACTCATTGGTTGTGGAATTGCCATATCACATCACTTTGCAGTGATCTCATGCTCCACACAGGTTATATGGGGGCTGTGCAGGTGAAGGGTATGGGACGGTGTCTGACATCAGACAGCATGCTGCAGTAGGCCCATGGGGGTTGTAGGGAGTGTGGATGTGAACATCTGCAGCATGCAGCACATACACAAACACACAGGGTGCCACTACTGACATGCATGTGTGCATGTCTGCACAGGTGTGTGGTGTTCAACTGCTCCAGACAGCTGTCCATGGCTAGGCGATGGGTGTACCTTGGCATCAGGCCACATGACAATGGTCTGCATTGTGGCTTAGGGATGTAGTATCTGCATTTGCCCACACAGGCGGGTATTGTATCCCCCATCTGGTCACCTGGGTGACTACTGTGTGTGGGCAATGCTGTGCATCACTTGCCATGTCTGTGTTCCTTCATCCATGACATGGATGGCATCTGGAATGTGCACACCTTCCACATGCATGTACAGTGACATGTAGAACTGTACCTGGGGTGTCCGGCCCATATTGTGAAAACGGATTATCATCAGATGTGCCAGTCCTGCCCACCTGTGGCGGGAGCTGGTAATGGCCAGTAGCTTTACCCTGCACCTACATGGTGTACATGCTATCAGCATTCCCTGGTGTCAGTGGCATCTGTCCATATGGGCATGTTGTCAGGCATGGTATGTCCGTTGTGGGTCACGTGTGATGGCACCACAGGTGGTGCAGTTGTCCAGTGGAGAACATGGGGGAGGTGCACTGTCTGCATGTATGTGCATATTGGACAGATGGACTGGGTGTCATGCCCTCTGTGGCCCACTGCTGTCACTCCAAAGTTACTATCAGTGGCCAATATGCAGTGTACTACTCACATATTGGCTTTCACTTAGGCATGTGTGTGTGTATGACACATGGGGTGAGAGTGTGCTCTGAGTAATACTGGGATTGCTAACTGTGATTGCCTGGCCTTGATGTCACATGTCAGGGTATGGCTCTGTACCCCGGCCTCTCAACCATATCATGTGTTATCCCTGTACAGTGGACATTGTGATATATATTATGGCCACCATATAAGAAATATGCAAAACCCACTCCACATTGGCCACACAGTCACAACCACCTCTACACAGGCTATGGGTTACAAACACACACGCGTCATGTTTGGGAGTATAACTCCTACCTAACTAGTGTATTACACTACAGTGCTATGCAGTTATAGTATGTGCAATGGATATTATTAGAGTAGTCTTTGCCCAAAAGTGTATTTTACACTGACTGACATCAGCAGGATTGCCAAAGTAGGACTTTGAAATGACTGTGAGAGACTAGCCTAAAATGCATTGCTCTCTACACAGACAGTGATACACACAATACATCCAGAACTGCCATGTGTGGGGATGGAACCCAACCACGCACCTAATTCACACTACAGCAGTACGCATATAGAGCATGCACTACGGAGATTACTGGGCTACAGTTTTCCCAGGGGAGTATTTCTAGGTAAAATAAATGAAGCAATACCAAACCAATAGGCTAAAATCCAGGAACTTTAATAGATCAGTTTGGATTTGTAAAAGGCAGATCATGTCTCCTAAACCTGATTGACTTCTTTGAAGCAGTCACCAAAGCCATAGATGAGGGTAAAATGGTTCACACAGCTTATCTTGATCTCGCCAAGGCTTTCGACACCATCCCCCACTCTGGAATTATAGATAAGCTCACTAAACTAGGTATAAATCCCTATGTCACAAGATGGGTTGCCAACTGGCTCATGGACAGAACCCACACTGTGAAAGTAGCGGATTCCAAATCCGACATCAGACCAGTGACAAGTGGAGTACCACAGGGTTCAGTCCTGGGTCCTCTCCTGTTTGGTATCTACTTCTCTGAAGTGCAGGCCAACACAGAAGGTCTTTGGCTAACAAAGTTTGCAGATGACTGCAAACTAGGAGCCATAATCGAAACTCCTAACGATGTGGACAAACTACAAAAGGGCCTCAATGAGACAGATGACTGGTGTCAAAGCCATGGCCTGAAGCTCAATGCCAAAAAGTGTATTGTCATCCCCTTTGGTAAAAACTCTGTACCCATGAACTGCCACATAGCTGGTAGTCAACTTAATGCCAAAAATGTGATGAGACCTTGGGACACAAGTGGACAGTAGTCTCTCCTTTGATAATCACATCGCCACAGTGGTCAGGAAATCCTTCTACGTGGCTCATCTCATTACAAAAGGTTTCTCATCCAGAAAAAAAGAGGTCATTGTTCCCCTCTACTCATCACTCATTAGACCCATTATAGAGTACAACGCCCCTTTTGGTATGTACCTCACAAGACATCTACAACAACTGGAAAAACCACAGAAATATCTCACAAAGAGGATTACTGGCCTCAAACATATGCCCTATGCAGACCGTCTCAAAAAACTACAGCTTTACTCCATCGCATATCGCCTACTCAGGGGCAATCTCTGCCTAACATACAAAGCTATGTCAAACCGAGAGCTGTTGGACATGCTCCACTTAAAGAAATCGCAATCGCCCCGAGGTAGACGCTCTAGGGACCTTAACCTTGTCACCACAATAAACAGAACATGCTGGAGGGATAGATTCCTGTCCCAGAGACTACCCATACTCTGGAACAGACTACCTATCTATGTCAAACAGAGCTCCTCATTAGCACTCTTCAAGAAAAATCTTGATGATTGGATGGGAAATGGGAAATTCACCCTGGGGATCACTTCTGTGGCTCTGCTCGACAGGGGCACAGGAAAATAATTTTCTTGGGTGGCAAAAGCCAGGGTACATTTTTTGGCTAGGCTTGTATGGGCCCTAGGGCCAATAGCCTAGTACCTACCTATGAATCTATGAACCTATGTATCCAAAAGAGTGGTAAGCACTTTCACGATGACCACACCGCTTCATCAGACAACATTAATTAAGAAATACAAGTCTTTTATACAAAGTGTGACCAATAAAACCCCTTAATTATGATGTCATCAAAAAGTTAAAAAACTTTTAAAAGAACACATACTGCAGAAAACATGTTCATATATCATGAATAAAAACAGCTATAAAATGTATGCAAACATATTTCACTTATAAAAATATATATGAAAGTAAAACATATTATTTATGTCTAAGTCTACGTCTTTTCAGGAAAGGTTTCAGTAAAAAAAAACAATTTAGACCAGGTGGTTTTTCTGCATTCAACAATAAAATTCACTTCTGTTCTATAGTTTCAGTGTGGTTTTTAAAATCATCTCCTCTTAAATTATTGTCTGAAACTTGCAAGCGTGGAGAAGAAAGAAAAATGTGGAGAACTTCCTATCTTGTCTTTTAACTCAGGTACACTGTTCAGTATCTTCTGGTTATTCTTTATAATGTCACAATATTGACTTATATCACTAGAATATTGTAGAGGCACTCTAAAAATATTATTGGTAGAGTCCTGTTGCCGTCCTACTGCATGTGTGCTTGCAGTTGATTTAAAATAAGCCTGTATCTATCTAATCTCTGCTTCCAAGCTTCAGAGTTGCAGGTATCTATTTCTATTTCTCGATAGTCCCTTTCTAAAAAAAATAATTTTTTCAAATATTCAAGAGCTTTGCGTGCAACTGTATCATCATTATGAAGCCTAAGTATTCTATATACCTGTCCTTTAAGCAGATTTATCATTATATGCCTTGGATGCATACTATTATTGTGCAAAGGTGCATTCCTGCATATGGGTTTTCTATATAAGCTGGTATGGACAGAATTAAAGTCTGCTTTGTCTATTTTGACATCTAGAAATTCTAAATGTTCAAAAAGGTGTAGACATGTACATTTCAGAAAAGAAGTGGTACTATGCATGTACCTCATGAAATTGTTCAAATCATCAGCTGTGCCACATAACATAAAAATATCATCAACAAAACGGACATACCAAAGAATATATTTTTCTTTTAGAAACAACAAATCCCTTAAGCAACATCTTTGTTATAAGTCCAATATGCTAGAAAAAGGGAACCCATTATCTGACAGGATTGGTACATTTCCTTGCAGAAGTTGTTCAGCCTGTAAATTTATTTTTACCTGTATGTCATACACACACCCAATCTTGAGATTCACAATTAATGCTGATTTTTATGCTGACTGCAAAACGTGTAACCTTGTATATTTTTCTTTCTGTCAACTATGTTATGCATTTTATGTTTTCAAGACAAATAGACCCTTTAAGGATAGGGTCCTTGAACATCAGAGAGACATAAAGAATAAAAAAGATAATAATGCCTTACCAGCACATATTATGAGCCATGGTACTACACACTCATTTAGGTTCTTTGTATTGCAAGTTTGAGACACTAATTTCAGAGGAGGTGATTTTAAAAACCACACTGAAACTATAGAACAGAAGTGGATTTTATTGTTGCATGCAGAAAAAACACCTGGTCTAAATGTTTTTTTTTCACTGAAACCTTTCCTGAAAGGACTTAGACTTAGACATAAATAATATGTTTTACTTTCATATATATTTTTATAAGTGCAATATGTTTGCATACATTGTATAGCTGTTTTTATTCATGATATATGAACATGTTTTCTGCAGTATGTGTTCTTTTAAAAAAAATTGTAACTTTTTGATGACATCATAATTAAAGGCTTTTTACTGGTCACACTTTGTATAAAAGGCTTGTATTTCTTAGTTAATGTTGTCTGATGAAGCGTGTGGTCACTGTGAAAGTGCTTACCACTCTTTTGGATGCATCTATTAAAGTTCCTGGATTTTAGCCTGTTGGTTTGGTATTTCTTCGTTTATTTTATTCTTATTTTTGTCTTACCAACCTTTATCCTGCTATCATATATACTTTTTGCTGAGTATTTTTAGGTGGGTGACATCAGCAGCCTTGCCAAAGTTGGGTATGTGAAATGTAAGGGGTGTGAGTAACCTAAAAGCATTGCTCTCTACACAGTCAGACATGCACACATAGTTGGCAGGTCAGGGGCTAGAACTCCCAACTAACTCCTCAATCACACTATGGCCATATGATGTTACAGGACATGCTACAGAGATTACTGAGTTGTGATCATCCCAGAGGTGTATTTCAAGTTGCGTGACATCAGCAGCCTTGCCAAAGGAGGGTATTCGACTTGTAAGGAGTGTGAGTAGCCTAAAAAGCATTGCTCACTACACAGTCAGTGCCAGACAGACATGCACAGTTGCCACATCTGGGGTTTGATCTCTTACCTAACTACATTATCACACTACAGCAGTACATAGTTACAGCATGCACTACAGAGATTACTGGGCTACAGCTCTCCCAGGAGAGTATTTCAAGGTGGGTGACTTCAGCAGCCTTGCCAAAGTTGGGTATGCGAAATGTAAGGGGTGTGAGTAACTTTAAAGCATAGCTCTCTACCCAGTCAGACATGCACGCATACACACACAGTTGGCAGGTCGGGGGCTAGAACTCCCAACTATCTCCTCAATCACACTATGGCCATACAATGTTACAGAACATGCTACAGAGATCACTAGGCTACAGTTGTCCCAGAGGTGTATTTCAAGTTGCATGACATCAGCAGCCATGCCAAAGGAAGGTATTCGACTTGTAAGGGGTATGAGTAGCCTAAAAAGCATTGCTTTCTACACAGTCAGCCACGCACACACAGTTGTCATGCCTGGGGTTTGACCTCCTAGCTAACTACATTAGCACTCTACAGCAGTATGCAGTTACAGCATTCACTACGGAGATTACTGGGCTATAGCTTTCCCAAGGGAGTATTTCTAGGTGGGTGACATCAGTAGCCTTGCCAAAGTTGGGTATGTGAAATGTTAGGGGTGTGAGTAACCTAAAAGCATTGCTCACTACACAGTCAGACATGCACAAATACATGCACAGTTGGCAGGTCGGGGGCTAGAGCTCCCAACTAACTCCTCAATCACACTATGGCCATATGATGTTACGGGATGTGCTACAGAGATTATTGGGCTATGATTGTCGCAGAGGTGTATTTCAAGTTACTTGACATCAGCAGCCTTGCCAAAGGAAGGTATTCGACTTGTAAGGAGTGTGAGTAGCCTAAAAAGCATAGCTCTCTACACAGTGACAGACAGACACGCACCCATGCCACGTTTGTGGTTTGACCTCCTACCTAACTACATTATCACACTACAACAGTACACAGTTACAGCATGCACTACAGAGATTACTTGGCTGTAGTTTTCCTAGGGGAGTATTTCTCGGTGGGTGACATCAGCAGCCTTGCCAAAGATAGGTATGTGAAATGTAAGGGGTGTGAGTAACCTAAAAGCATTGCTCTCGACACAATCAGTGAGAGACAGACACACACATGAACAGTGACACACACTCACACACACAGTTGCCATGTCTGGGGTTAGAACTCCTACCTAACTAGTCTATCACACTACAGCAGTAGGCAGTTATGGGATGCACCACAGCGATTACTGGCCTACAACTCTCCCAAAGGTGTATTTCACATTGGATAACTTCAGCAGGCTTGTCAGGGTACTGCTATGGAGTGGACAGTGGGTGCATGGCCCATACACCATTCATGTAGTGGTGACATGCCACAGGTGGCCACACACGGGGTCATATGTCACAGGTGCATGTCTAGGGCAACTAGCTGACTATGTCTAGGTGGGTGACATCAGCAGCCTTGCCAAAGATAGGTATGTGAAATGTAAGGGGTGTGAGTAACCTAAAAGCATTGCTCTCGACACAATCAGTGAGAGACAGACACACACATGAACAGTGACACACACTCACACACACAGTTGCCATGTCTGGGGTTAGAACTCCTACCTAACTAGTCTATCACACTACAGCAGTAGGAAGTTATGGGATGCACCACAACGATTACTGGCCTACAACATTACTCCAAATGCAGTATAGCAGCACTTATAGTCTGTAGTCAGGTCAGACACATTATTCTCCTGTCTGTTGCTCTCTTTCCACAGTATATGTTGTTAGAGGTAAGTCCATAATCCATCTGAGATGCTGTTTGCCAAACAACAGATCTAGTTCCTGCTCGCAGTGACTGAAAAGGGCCAACATCACCATGATGTTCCTAGGTATTGGAGTGTGTTTCCAAGCATTTGGCTATGGGAATGTTACCACAGCTGTTCCACATTCAATCAGCTAGGGTTGGGCTGCAATTCATGCAGAAGCCATCAGCTGATCATGAGCATCACTTAAAATACACATGCTGCTGCCCAAGCAAAGCAGGTGTGGGCCTCCACATCCACCAGAGAATGTGATGCAGACAGAGGCAAATACATGTCAGGGAGGGGTGGGAAAGTAAAACTGAAGCATGTTTGTGTCACACACCTACCAGCACAGGGCATCAAACCCCAGACAGCTATGAAGCGCTATTTCAGTTTGATGCAGTTATTCAATGCGCCACATGGGTTACCTGCTGTGGAGCACTCAGAACATATATGTGATGGTGAGTGACATCTGCAACAGGGATATGGTAGATATATGGTAGGTGATGTACATGTCTGTCTGCATGAACAGGTGCCAGCATCAACACAGGCATACACACAGGGATGCACACACATTGACACACTTGGCAGGGCCAGGAGTGCAACTCATCACCAGTGGGATTGCCACAACACATCAATGTGCAGGTATCACATGCAGCACACTGGTCATATGGAGGTCGTATGGGCAAGGGGTATGAGAAGGTGTCATGTGTTAGACAGCATGCTTTGGTATGCCCTGGGGGGTTATAGTGAGTGTGGATGTGTACATACGCACCATACAACACACACACAAACACACAGGATGCCAGTTCTGACATGCATGGGTGCTTGTCTGCACGGGTGTGTGGTGGTGAACTGTGCTAGCAGGCTGTACAAAGGTAGGCGATGGTCAGGCCACATGACAATGGTCTGCATTGTGGCTCAGGCCTCTAGTTTCTGCATTTGCCTAAAAAGGTGAGTATTGCATCCCCCATCCATCACCTGGGTGAATATTGTGTGTGGCCAATGCTGTGCATCACTTGCCATGTATATGTTCCTTAGTCCATGACATGGATGGTGCCTGGCATGTGCATACCTCCCACATGCATGTACAGTGACATGTGCTACTGTACCTGGGGTGTCTGGCCCACGTTGTGAACACAGATTATCATCAGATGTCCCAGTCTTGCCCACTTGTGGCAGGAACTGGTAATGGTCAGCAGGTTTACCCTGCATCTACATTGATAGCATGCTAACAGCATTTTCTGATATCCGTGTCATCTGTCCATACAGGGCATGTTGTCAGGCATGGTATGTCTGTTGTGAGTGGTGAAGGCACCTTGAGGTTGCTAACTGTGATTGACTGCCCTTGATGTCACATGTATGGGTATGGCTTTGCACCCCAGCCTCTCAGCTAATTTACATCTGTTATCCCTGTATGGTTGACATTGTGATATATAGTAGGGCCACCATAAAATAAATAAGCAAACCCCCTCCACATTGCCCACACATCTCTACACAGGATAAGAGCTACAAACACACACACACACACCTGTCATGTCTGGGAGTAGAACTCCTACCTAACTAGTTTACTACACTACGCAGTTATAGTACACACCGCGAACATTACTGAAGTGCTTTTTCCCAAAAGGTGTATTTCACAATGAATGACATCAGCATGATTACCAAACTAGGGCATGTCAACTGTGCTGTGAGTGACTAGCCTAAAATGCATTGCTCCTTAGACAGTGAGACACACACAAAACATCCACAACTGACATGTGTGGGTATAGAATCCCTGACCGAGGTCTATATCACACTACAGCATGGAGCTGTTATAGGGCGCACCACAGGGATTACTAGTGAAACTCTTTCCCAAAGGTGTATTTCACCATGACTGACATCAGCAGGATTGCCAAAGTAGGGCATTTGTAATGTACTGTGAGTGAGTAGCCTATAATGCATGGCTCCATACACAGACATTGAAACACACACAAAACATCCAGAACTGCCATGGATGGAGATGGAACCCTACCGCCATTCTAAATCACACTACAGCTCCATACACAGACATTGAAACACACACAAAACATCCAGAACTGCCATAGATGGAGATGGAACCCTACCGCCATTCTAAATCACACTACAGCTCCATACACAGACATTGAAACACACACAAAACATCCAGAACTGCCATGGATGGAGATGGAACCCTACCTCCATTCTAAATAACACTACAGCTCCATACACAGTCATTGAAACACACACAAAACATCCAGAACTGCCATGGATGGAGATGGAACCCTACAGCCATTCTAAATCACACTACAGCAGTATGTAGTTACAGGATGTGCTACAGAGATTACTGCGCTACAACCTTCCCAGAGGTGTATTTCTAGGTGGGTGACATCAGCAGCCTTGCCAAAGTTGAGTATATGATTTGTACAGAGTGTGAGTAGCCTAAAAAGCATTGCTCTCTAATCAGTCAGACACACACACATGCATTCTCAGTTGGCAAGTCTGTGATTAGAACACCTACCTACCTAATTTATCATACTACATCAATACACAGTTACAGGATGCACTACGGTGATTACTGGGCTGTAATCTTCCCAGAGGTGTATTTCTAGGTGAGTGACATCAGCAGCCTTGCCAAAGTTGAGTATATGATTTGTACGGAGTGTGAGTAGCCTAAAAAGCATTGCTTTTTACTCAGTCTGACACACACACATTCACGGTTGGAAAATCTGTGGTTAGAACACCTTTCTACCTACTTCATCACACTACAGCAGTATGCAGGTACAGGATATGCTACAGAGATTATTGGGTTATGAGTGTCCCAGAGGTGTATTTCTAGGTGAGTGACATCAGCAGCCTTGCTAAAGTTGAGGATATGATTTGTATGGAGTGTGAATAGCCTAAAAAGCATTGCTCTTTATTCATTCAGACACAGATTCACAGTTGGCAAGTCTGGGGTTAGAACACCTACCTATCTACTTTATCACACTACAGGAATACGCAGTTACAGGAAGAGCTATGGAGATTACTAGGTTATGATTGTCCCAGAGGTGTATTTCTAGGTGAGTGACATCAGCAGCCTTGCCAAAGTTGAGTATATGATTTGTACGGAGTGTGAGTAGCCTAAAAAGCATTGCTTTCTACTCTGTCAGACACTCACAGACACACACACGCACAGGTAGCAAGTCTGGGGTTAGAACACATACCTAACTAGTTTATCACTACAGCAGTATGCAGTTATGGGACACGCCATGGAGAATACTGAGCTACAGCTCTCCCCAAGGTGTATTTCACATTGGATGACCTCAGCAGGCTTGTTATAATAATGCTCTGGGGAGGGCAGTGTGTGCATGGGCCATAACCCATTCATGTAGGGGTTGACATGACACATGCGAGCACACACGGGGTCATATATCACAGGCAGGGGTGGCCCGTGCTATCGGACTGCCAAACTGCAGCCCCCTCAACTTCAAACTACTGATAAAATAAAAAATAAAAAGAAAAAAATATTTTAAATTTCACTGCTGCTGAGACAGTCTAGCGCATGGAGCATGCGCACAGCAGTCCTGATTGAGAATCATGGACAGGAGCGCTCCCACAAGTCTATGCAGTTTTAAACTGCATAGACTGCCTGGGAACTCGCTGGGGTCAGACTGCAACGTCGGCAGTCAGGGGAAGGCTCTGGATTGGATTGGAGTTTGCTGCAGGGGAAGATCTCACGATGGGCAGGGTCAGATTTGCGCAGGATTTCTGCTGCAGTCTCGTCGGGATTTACTTACTGGGGATGTATGGTGGTTTTGCAGACAGGGATTTACTACAGAACTGGTGTGTGTGTGTGTGTGTGTGTGTGTGTGTGTGTGTGTGTGTGTGTGTGTGTGTAAATGCCTCAGGTGGGATGTACTGGTGATTAGACTCATGGTGGTGTGGTAGGGAATACCTCAGGCTTGAACCCTGTACCTTGTATGCAGGTGTTAAACACCTGAATTCCCTACCCACCACAATTTGTAAAAAATTGCAGATTTTTGCCTCATATTTGATCTGATCTATTCCTCATAATATCTGTGGTTTTTAAATATTGCAATGCTTGAAATTTCATGGTGCAGTGGTAGCATTGATGCCCCACAGCTGTAGGTTCTTGGGTTTGGTTCTTGGCTGGGGTGCCTTCTTTGTGGGGGAGGGTCTGTATCTTCTCCCTATGTTTGTGTGGGTTTGCTCTGGTGTCCTGCCATTTTACAAAGACATGTGTCTACAGTATTTCTCCCTGGGCCTCTGCTGAGAATTGTTTTTTTTTTTTGTTCCAAGCCAGACTGTCCTGATTAACAAATTGACAGGCATTTAAATTTCAGACTTCAGGTTTCTGAATGTTTACTTCCTTACATATTTGATGGTGCAGTGGCAGTATTGTTGCCTCGCAGCTATAGGTTTTCTGGTTTGATTCTTGGCTGGGGTGCCTTCTGTGTGGAGTCTGCATCTTATCCCTGTGTTTGTGTGGATTTGCTCTGGTGTCCTGCCATTTTACAAAGACATGTGTCTACAGTATTTCTCCCCGGGCCTCTGCTGAAAATTGTTTTTGTTCCATCAGAAGTAAAATTGACAGGCATTTGAATTTCAGACTTCATATTCTTCAGAAAATATAGTAGTAAAACAACTTTTTATTCTAGCAATAAATATATAGTAACACAACCTTTTATTATAGCAATTTTTTAAGTTTATGACTATTTGCAATTTGTCCTTATTTTTGGGACTATAATACCCTGTTATTGGCTTTGTCCAGGTTGTTTGTGCTAAGGTTGACAGCTATGGCAAGAACTGAATTCACTGAATATGTTTGAGGGCTGTATTCCCTCATTACTGGGTTTGTCCAGGTGTTTTGTGCTAAGAGGTTGACAGCTATGGTGAGAACTGAATTCATTAAATGATAGCCATTTAAGTTTCAGTCTTCCTCTCTTTCACAAAGCAGCTGATTTGGCGTAGTGGTATGTTGCTCTTGACTGTTTTGCACAGGGACCTTGGCAGTAAAATGTACTGTGGTAACACAGCACTTTTCTTTCACAAAGCAGGTGATTTGGCATAGTGGTATGTTGTTCTGACTATTTTGCACAGGGACCTTGGCAGTAAAATGTATAGTGGTAACACAGCATTTTATTCTAGCAGCTTTCCAAGATTATACAAGCAATGTTTAATGTGTCCCTGGTTTTTGCCCTTTTGACCCACCCCAATAAATTTGACTTTTTCCAGACTTCTTGTGCTGCGAAGTTGAGATGTAGTTGAGTATTGCGTAGATTTTACAAGGAGCTGAGAGCTGCAGGGGAAGAGAAGTTTAGTGCTGATTATGCTAAGTCAGCTCACATTGCTAATAGCACAACAGGTTGTGTACTTACTTTTAATGCAGAAGGTTGTTGGTTCTACCCCCATAAGGGAGCCTGTTATCAGTTTGCTATCCATTTCCTATTGCAATATTACTAGCTTATTTTTAATGTAATTTAGGCAATTTATTCCTCAGGGGCATCAGACACTTTATTTTTTGGTGAAGCCATGAAATATAAAGGTGATTGCTAGCAGCAACCTCTTCATTAGTTACAGATTTATTTAATGTGGAATTATTTAGATGACTTTTTTACTACTTCAGAGATTGTGCATATTATTTACTGATAATGGTGGACTGTAGAATTGTGCATATTTACTGATAATAGTGGACTGTAGAAGTTTGAGTAGACGTATCTATCTGCCACACCCCACTCTCAACCATCCCAAACCACCCACTCCTACACTTACTAACCTCATCTCACTAATAACATGCCTTTAAGCCTTAACATGCTTTATTCTCTACCACTTCTTAACATCCTTCTTCTTTACTATACTCTTACTTCCTACGAATATCTAATGCTTACCCAATTTCCTAATTTAGCCAAACATACAACCTCTACACTTCCTCTAGCTAAACAAACACATATTAATATCCTATCATCCTGTCCCTACCTTCCCCCTCTCTACCACAAATTACACCATAACAGATTCCTAACCACTAGACGGTTTCATCTAATACCCTGCAAAAATACAAAGTTATTTCAAGTCCCACAAACACTTTTACTGATACATGGAGACATCCACCCCAACCCTGGCCCCAACAATCATCTCAGCCATACCCCTACTAACCAAACTGCTAAGAGTTTTGGTTCCCCTTTCTCCACTGACTCCCTCTCAATAGCTCACTTAAATATTCGCAACATCAACAATAAAATCACACAACTCCATGCTTTAATTGACTTCTATGCCTTTGATATTCTCTGTCTCACTGAAACTTGGCTTAAACCAGGTACCAAAGACATTGAAATCACTCCCCCAGGCTATAGCACCTTAAGGCAAGATCGACTTAACAAAAAGGGCGGTGGAGTGGCCTTATTATACAAATCCCAACTGCAGCTAGCCTTAATTGACTCCCTACCCCCCTCCCCAGCCAATGCTGAAATACTCTGTTCCAAACTACAAATTAATAAAAACAAAGCCATATATATTATATGCTCCTACATCCCTCCAGGCAATAATGTCAATACATTAGAAAATATCCTTAGCTGGGTCTCCTGTAGCTTTCCTCAGGAAACCATAATCTTAGGAGACTTTAATATTGATTGGAATTCCTGCATCTCTCCCAAACCTTCTATTCACCTTAATCTCTTTTCCTTTCAACAAACCATAAACTTCCCTACTAGAATACACAAATCAACCCAGAAACAAGCCATCCTGGACTGGATACTGATCAACAACAATCCCCTCTTATAAAACTGGAATACTCCCTGACAATATCAGCGACCATCTCCTTACCTATATCACTAAACAAAAATACAACAATCCCAAGCAGGCTACCTATCGTACTGTACACAACAAAACAAATTTTAACCTATCATCCTTTTGAATGAACTTAAAGAATATAACTGGTCAACTCTAAAACACCTCCCACTTGATGAAGCAGTTACCCATTTCAACAATACCTTCCTACAAATTCTCCAGCATCATGCCCCTTCTCGATTGATTAGACTAAGCTCCAAAGCAGCCCCATGGCTTTCCACAAAAGCCAAACAAACAATGCGAGCTAGAAACAAATTATGGAATAAATGGAGATCCACTAAAAGCCCAATTGACCATCAAAATTTCAAACACCTCAGAAACACAACAAAAAAACTCACCTATCTAGATAAAAAGAACTATTACCTGCAGTATCAACAAAGCCAAACCCCAAACATTTCTGGTCAGGGAATCAATAAACTGCTCCACCCAGGGAACACCAAAACACCCACACCAACTAGCCTAGCTCAGACCCAACCTAATATAATAGCCAATACCTTCAACAACTTCTTCTCTCAAACTGTCGCCACTCTAGCTAACACCATGACCCCCTCCTCCCTTCAAACAACCTCCTCTCCTCAAAACAGCACCCCTACTCTAATATTTAATACAGTCTCCACAACCTATATACATAAGTTACTCTCTAAACTTAAACCTTGCACCCTTCTGCTGACAATCTACCAGCTGAGTATCTTCAACTAGCAGCAACTGAACTATCTTACCCAGTCTCCATCTTAATTAACAGAACCATAACTGAATCCACTATCCCATCCTGTTGGAAAATCTCCCATATCATCCCACTCCACAAAGGAGGAAACTCCAACGAACTTTCTAATTTCCGGCCTATAGCCCTTCTATCTCCACTATCTAAAATTATGGAACGCTGCATACACCATCAACTCTTACATCATCTCTTGCAAAATAACTTACTCACAGACTCTCAGCATGGTTTTAGGCCCCACCACAGTACTTCTACTGCCCTCCTCTCCTTCACAGACGTGATCAACAAAATCGCATAAAAACCTTTTTTCCTCTGCTCTATTCCTGGACCTCTCTAAAGCCTTGTATATGGTCAACCATCAACTTCTCCTAGATACTTTAAAATCCCTCTCACTTGATTCACTAGCACTACAGTGGTTTGACTCTTACTTGACAAACAGAAAACAAGCAGTCCTCTGGGACAACCATCTATCCTCTCAGCTCCCAGTTACTATCGGAGTCCCACAAGGATCCATCTTAGGTCCCTCCTTTTCAATATTCATAAATAACCTGCCCACCTCTCTCCCCGACATCCACTTGCATACAGTATGCTGATGATTCAACTCTCATCTGCTCTGCTCCATCTCCTGAAGAACTACACTCTTTCCACCACCCAAAAGGTCTTTACGACAGCAGAAAAATGGTTCCAACAGATCTGTCTCCTCCTCAATCCCAAAACCAAATTACTACTTTTCACCCCTACCCTAAATCCACCCCAATCTCATTTTCCATTGTGTCCTGTAATGGCACTATCATTAAACCTGACTATTCCACCAAACTACTAGGCGTTACTATTGACAATCAGCTAAGCTTTGACAACCACATTGATCTAACCATCAAGACTGTAAATAAGAAAATAGGTGCCCTCTACAGAATTAAGCCCTTTCTTAATGCTACCACCCAAGTGTCTCTTGCCCAAACTCACCTCATCTCCACACTATTGTATGCCTCTCCATCCTTTATCAACATTTCTAAAGCCAACCTTTATAAACTTAACACAGCCTACCATAGTATTGCCAGGTTTGCCACAGGATCCCCTTTTGACTCATCATTGTCTCAATCTAAAAAAACTTCACTGGCTAGAACTTCAGAACCTAATACTCCAGCGTCAATTAGTCATCACTTTTAACATTCTGCACTACCCCTCCAATACACCCATACTTAATAACCTAATCACCCCATATAAAAACCTTACCTCACTTCGCTCAGCCAACAAGCTTCTAGTAACTACTCTTAAATCCCACAATAAAGCAGGTGACTCCTTATTTGCAAATACTGTTGGATCATATTGGAATAAACTTCCCGTAGAACTGACCACCCTAAGCTCATCTAACCTTTTCAAAAAACAAATAAGACACCATTTCCAAACACACTGGCTATGCACATGCTCTAATCCTGACTGAGCTCAACATAGAATGCATCTCTTTCCAGTCCCCTCCTCTTTACTCTTAATGATTATCCTTTACTTCTGATTTATCCCTCTTCTGACCTACCTGCATATTTATTCTTGCTTCTTTTCGTTTTCACTTCCTATTTCTTCCTTGTTCTTGCTGTATCACTACATCTTGTCATTTTTCCCTTACTTACATACATTCTGATCACTTCAATGCTAATCTCTTTCCTAATACTACTACCCTGCCATAACTTGTACTATTCTAAATTGTAATTAGTGAATTTGTTACTGACTCTCCATATGTCACAATTTTTTTTTTTTTTTTTTTTTTACTCGATCCTCTTCATTCCGTGACAGTCTCACCCTAACTATTAAGTCATTGCAAGACTGCCTCTCCAATGTTTAACTCTTGTTCAACCACCTCTGAAATTTTTTTCTACATAATAACTGTTCCTAATCTGCTTACTTGTTTTCTACATTAGGTTTATTTGCTGTTTGCTTTTGCATTTGTGTCTGATTGTTGAATTTATTGATTGTTTGAATTTTTTTTTTTGAGTGTTTTTCACTGTTAGCTACTAGTATGTTAATGGAGCTTTTCTCCTCGGGCCTCTGCTGAAAATGGACATGCATCCAGCCAGACTAGCCTGGTTAACAAATGTAAAATAAAATAAAAATAAATAAATTTATGATGGAAATGTTCTGAATTGGGCAGTTTTGTTTCATTGTTTACTGGAAAATGTTCAAAGCAATAGGAAGGTGTATCAAAGAGCACATGTATGTTTCATATGCAAGGGGCCTATGATTTAAAAGCAGCCCAGAATTAATTTTTATCTGCCACGGGTAAAATGTATTTTTCTTTGAATGTGGGTTTTAATGTTGTTTCAATGAATGTGAGTTTCAAGGGCAGAGAAGTTTAATGCCAAGTTTGTTTAGCAGATGTCTTAGTGTTTGTGCTGTAAAATGCAAAATAAAACTTTCAAATGAAGTTCAAATCATCATAGAAGTAAATCAGTATGCACATTAGTGTTTATGGTAAATGGAGTGAAATAGCAAAGTAATGGATCATTGGAATGGCTGCAGGGGGAGGCTCCATTCGACCATGGTTTTGTGAGGGGGAAGGGTGCAAACTTAGCCCCAACTGAACTATACCTCCCAACTGTCCAGATTTTCAAAGAATGAATAGATTTTTTGCTTCTTATTTTTGGTTTGTTCCTCAAAATTTGTGGTTTTCTGGCAAATCATTTAGGAATTAAATCACTAAATAATGACACACTAGTTTCAGACTTTATAACCTTCAGAAAAATGCATGCTAAAATAAGACCTGTTCTATCAACTGTTCCAGTTTATACAAGAGCAATTTTTAGTACTGTTTATATGTTCCCCTAATATATTTGGCCTTGTCCAGATTTATTGCATTAACAGGTTGAGAGGTACATGCAAATAAATTGCTTTATAGAATTAAGCATAGCCAAACCTCTCAACTGTCCCTGATTTTGGCTCAAAATGTTGCTCTTCCCCTAATGATCCCTCCACAAAATAGCAATTTTGGAAGAAAACATGGACGGTTTATAATTAAGAAATAACTTTAATAATCAGATTACTTTTATTTCAGAAATGCATGTAAATTATTTTATTTTGTCAGCTGATCACTTTAGCAGTACTAATATTAAAGTGTCCCTTCTTTGACAGGTTCCTATCTGTATTGTGTTGCTATTTTATATTTTTACATCACATTTTTGGTCCATTTTTCATAAAATTGTGTTTTTTTTGGCAAATAGTGACAAATAATTAAAGACTGAAGTTAGAAAATAATGACAGACATTTGAGTTTCAGATTTCATACCATTCAGAAAATTCATACTAATGCAAGACCTCTATTAGCTTTCTAAGTTTATAAGAGCAATATTTTAAAACTTGTCTTTATTTTTGGGCCTCTGTCCCATTTCTTTGTATGGCTTTGTCCAGAGTTCTTGCTCTGAGGTTGAGAGGTACGACAAATGTGTCAGGGCCATCACAAGTCAGCCAGAGACATTTCAAACTGTGACATACTTGCTGCACCCCACTCCCCCATGTAGTGACTCTGGATGTGTCGAAGCAAGGCAAGGAGTGGTTATGCAGTGTAAATGTGCAGAGAATCCCACCCATCCAACGTAGACACAAGTACTAGAGTGGCTTTTCATCTGTCCTTGATTTTTACAGAATGGTCTGGTTTCTGCATATTTTTGTACTGTTGATTTATGCTTATTACTCAAAGTGCCTGTTGCTCTGTGTTTAAGTAGCAATACATTAATGACCATCAGGTAAGCTTGGCTGAGATTGCAAGATGCAAGTAAGCTTTAATAAGCATACTGTTAAAGAATTGCCAACATTGAAAGCCTTTCTGTTGCCATGTAGAGAATACTTAACTAGATAATGTATAAGCCTTGGGTATTGAAATGCATATGCCAGTATTTGTAATAAAGGACAGAATTACACTGAGTCTCATTACACTTGGAGACTTCCAGTCATCTCTGCAGGCTTTACCCATAAACCGAATGCCAATCGCGTGGTCCATAACCTGTACAGCAATCCTTTTAAGCAATGTATCTTGAGCTTATTTCTTGTTTGCTTTTCATTTTTTACTTTGATCATGTTTTCCCCATGAAACAAGTAGATGTCAAGCAGCAGGTCTTTTTTTTGGATAAGGAACATTTTTACAAGTGGGGGCATCAGAGATTTCTACTTTCAGCATGTTACTTGTTACTTTAATAAAGCTGAATATAAATTATAATTAGAACTGCAGTGCAAGAAGTGGTTTGAATTGAGTGCTGCTTGTTTATCTTATACTTGATTTTGACCGGCATTCCATTAATGTATTTAAAAAAAGTAAGTTTTTTTTCATGCCTCACAACCTTTTTTGTTTCCATCTAGATATTAAGCTGTCATGCAGCCAATGCATTGAAATATTTTTATTCTTCTACACTTCATTTTGTCTTGATTGGGCTCTCATAATGACGGTTTGGCACCCAGTGCAGTATATTTAGTTTTGTGGTTTGCTACTACAGGTGTGTGTGGTAGGGAATACCTCAGGCTTGAACCCTGTACCTTGTATGGAGGTGTTAAAGACCTGAATTCCCTACCCACCACCATTTGTAAAAAAAAAATTGCAGATTTTTGCCTCATATTTGATCTGATCTGTTCCTCATAATATCTGTGGTTTGTAAATATTGCAATGATTGATATTTGATGGTGCAGTGGTAGCATTGTTGCCTCACAGCTGCAGGTTCTCAGGTTTGATTCTTGGCTGGGGTGCCTTCTTTGTGGGGTCTGTATCTTCTACCTGTGTTTGTGTGTGCTTGCTTTTGTGTCCTCCCATGTTACAAAGACATGTCTGCATTATTTCTTCCTGGGCCTCTGCTGAATTTTTTTTTTGTTCCAAGTCAGACTGTCCTTATTAACAAATGTTAAATAAAATTGACAGGCATTTGAATTTCAGACTTCAGGTTTCTGAATGTTTAATTCCTTGCATATTTGATGATGCAGTGGTAGTATTGTTGCCTCACAGCTATAGGTTTTTTGGTTTGATTCTTGGCTGGGGTGCCTTCTGTGTGGAGTCTGCATCTCCTCCCTGTGTTTGTGTGGATTTGCTCTGGTGCCCTGTCATTTTACAAAGACGTGTCTGCAGTATTAATCTCTGGGTCTCTGCTGAAAATTGTTTTTGTTCTGTCAGCAGTAAAATTGACAGGCATTTGAATTTCAGACTTCATGTTCTTCAGAATACATAGTAACACAACCTTTTTTCTAGCAATTTTCTAAGTTTATAAGATGAATATTTGAAATTTGTCCCTATTTTTGGAACTGTATTCCCCCATTATTGGCTTCATCCAGGTTTTTTGTGCTAAGGTTGACAGCTATGGCAAGAACTGAATTCACTGAATATGTTTGAGGGCTGTATTCCCTCATTACTGGGTTTGTCCAGGTGTTTTGTACTAAGAGGTTGACAGCTATGGTGAGAACTGAATTCACTAACTGATAGCCATTTAAGTTTCAGTCTTCCTCTCTTTTACAAAGCAGCTGATTTGGCATAGTGGTATGTTACTCTGACTGTTTTGCTCAGGGACCTTGGCAGTAAAATGTATGGTGGTAACACAGCATTTTATTCTAGCAACTTTCCAAGATTATACAAGCAATGTTTAATGTGTCCCAGGTTTTTGGGCTTTTGACCCCCACCCCCCAATACATTTTGGCTTTTTCCAGTTTTCTTGTGCTACGAAGTTGAGATGTAGTTGAGTATTGCGTAGATTTTACAAGGAGCTGAGAGCTGCAGGGGAAGAGAAGTTTAGTGCTGATTATGCTAAGTCAGCTCACATTGCTAATAGCACAACAGGTTGTGTACTTACTTTTAATGCAGAAGGTTGTTGGTTCTACTCCCATAAGAGAGCCTGTTATCAGTTTGCCATCCATTTCCTATTGCAATATTAATAGCTTATTTTTAATGTAATTTAGGCAATTTATTCCTCAGGGGCATCAGACACTTTATTTTTCGGTGAAGCCATGAAATATAAAGGTGATTGCTAGCAGCAACCTCTTCATTAGTTACAGATTTATTTAACGTGGAATTATTTAGATGACTTTTTTACTACTTCAGAGATTGCGCATATTATTTACTGATAATGGTGAACTGTAGAATTGTGCATATTTACTGATAATAGTAGACTGTAGAAGTTTGAGTAGACTTTTATGATGGAAATGTTCTGAATTGGGCAGTTTTGTTTCATTGTTTACTGGAAAAATGTTCAAAGCAATAGGAAGGTGTATCAAAGAGCACATGTATGTTTCATATGCAAGGGGCCTATGATTTAAAAGCAGCCCAGAATTAATTTTTATCTGCCATGGGTAAAATGTATTTTTCTTTGAATGTGGGTTTTAATGTTGTTTCAATGAATGTGAGTTTCAAGGGCAGAGAAGTTTTAATGCCAAGTTTGTTTAGCAGATGTCTTAGTGTTTGTGCTGTAAAATGCAAAATAAAACTTTCAAATGAAGTTCAAATCATCATAGAAGTAAATCAGTATGCACATTAGTGTTTAAGGTAAATGGAGTGAAATAGCAAAGTAATGGATCATTGGAATGGCTGCAGGGGGAGGCTCCATTCGACCATGGTTTTGTGAGGGGGAAGGGTGCAAACTTAGACAGCCCCAACTGAACTATACCTCCCAACTGTCCAGATTTTCAAAGAATGAATAGATTTTTTGCTTCTTATTTTTGGTTTGTTCCTCAAAATTTGTGGTTTTCTGGCAAATCATTTAGGAATTAAGTCACTAAATAATGACACACTAGTTTCAGACTTTATAACCTTCAGAAAAATGCATGCTAAAATAAGACCTGTTCTATCAACTGTTCCAGTTTATACAAGAGCAATTTTTAGTACTGTTTATATGTTCCCCTAATATATTTGGCCTTGTCCAGATTTATTGCATTAACAGGTTGAGAGGTACATGCAAATAAATTGCTTTATAGAATTAAGCATAGCCAAACCTCTCAACTGTCCCTGATTTTGGCTCAAAATGTTGCTCTTCCCCTAATGATCCTTCCACAAAATAGCAATTTTGGAAGAAAACATGGAGGGTTTATAATTAAGAAATAACTTTAATAATCAGATTACTTTTATTTCAGAAATGCATGTAAATTATTTTATTTTGTCAGCTGATCACGTTAGCAGTACTAATATTAAAGTGTCCCTTCTTTGACAGGTTCCTATCTGTATTGTGTTGCTATTTTATATTTTTACATCACATTTTTGGTCCATTTTTCATAAAATTGTGTTTTTTTTGGCAAATAGTGACAAATAATTAAAGACTGAAGTTAGAAAATAATGACAGACATTTGAGTTTCAGATTTCATACCATTCAGAAAATTCATACTAATGCAAGACCTCTATTAGCTTTCTAAGTTTATAAGAGCAATATTTTAAAACTTGTCTTTATTTTTGGGCCTCTGTCCCATTTCTTTGTATGGCTTTGTCCAGAGTTCTTGCTCTGAGGTTGAGAGGTACGACAAATGTGTCAGGGCCATCACAAGTCAGCCAGAGACATTTCAAACTGTGACATACTTGCTGCACCCCACTCCCCCATGTAGTGACTCTGGATGTGTCGAAGCAAGGCAAGGAGTGGTTATGCAGTGTAAATGTGCAGAGAATCCCACCCATCCAACGTAGACACAAGTACTAGAGTGGCTTTTCATCTGTCCTTGATTTTTACAGAATGGTCTGGTTTCTGCATATTTTTGTACTGTTGATTTATGCTTATTACTCAAAGTGCCTGTTGCTCTGTGTTTAAGTAGCAATACATTAATGACCATCAGGTAAGCTTGGCTGAGATTGCAAGATGCAAGTAAGCTTTAATAAGCATACTGTTAAAGAATTGCCAACATTGAAAGCCTTTCTGTTGCCATGTAGAGAATACTTAACTAGATAATGTATAAGCCTTGGGTATTGAAATGCATATGCCAGTATTTGTAATAAAGGACAGAATTACACTGAGTCTCATTACACTTGGAGACTTCCAGTCATCTCTGCAGGCTTTACCCATAAACCGAATGCCAATCGTGTGGTCCATAACCTGTACAGCAATCCTTTTAAGCAATGTATCTTGAGCTTATTTCTTGTTTGCTTTTCATTTTTTACTTTGATCATGTTTTCCCCATGAAACAAGTAGATGTCAGACAGCAGGTCTTTTTTTTGGATAAGGAACATTTTTACAAGTGGGGGCATCAGAGATTTCTACTTTCAGCATGTTACTTGTTACTTTAATAAAGCTGAATATAAATTATAATTAGAACTGCAGTGCAAGAAGTGGTTTGAATTGAGTGCTGCTTGTTTATCTTATACTTGATTTTGACCGGCATTCCATTAATGTATTTAAAAAAAAAAGTAATTTATTTTTTCATGCCTCACAACCTTTTTTGTTTCCATCTAGATATTAAGCTGTCATGCAGCCAATGCATTGAAATATTTTTATTCTTCTACACTTCATTTTGTCTTGATTGGGCTCTCATAATGACGGTTTGGCACCCAGTGCAGTATATTTAGTTTTTGTGGTTTGCTACTACAGGTGTGTGTGGTAGGGAATACCTCAGGCTTGAACCCTGTACCTTGTATGGAGGTGTTAAAGACCTGAATTCCCTACCCACCACCATTTGTAAAAAAAAAAAATTGCAGATTTTTGCCTCATATTTGATCTGATCTGTTCCTCATAATATCTGTGGTTTGTAAATATTGCAATGATTGATATTTGATGGTGCAGTGGTAGCATTGTTGCCTCACAGCTGCAGGTTCTCAGGTTTGATTCTTGGCTGGGGTGCCTTCTTTGTGGGGTCTGTATCTTCTACCTGTGTTTGTGTGTGCTTGCTTTTGTGTCCTCCCATGTTACAAAGACATGTCTGCATTATTTCTTCCTGGGCCTCTGCTGAATTTTTTTTTTTGTTCCAAGTCAGACTGTCCTTATTAACAAATGTTAAATAAAATTGACAGGCATTTGAATTTCAGACTTCAGGTTTCTGAATGTTTAATTCCTTGCATATTTGATGATGCAGTGGTAGTATTGTTGCCTCACAGCTATAGGTTTTTTGGTTTGATTCTTGGCTGGGGTGCCTTCTGTGTGGAGTCTGCATCTCCTCCCTGTGTTTGTGTGGATTTGCTCTGGTGCCCTGTCATTTTACAAAGACGTGTCTGCAGTATTAATCTCTGGGTCTCTGCTGAAAATTGTTTTTGTTCTGTCAGCAGTAAAATTGACAGGCATTTGAATTTCAGACTTCATGTTCTTCAGAATACATAGTAACACAACCTTTTTTTCTAGCAATTTTCTAAGTTTATAAGATGAATATTTGAAATTTGTCCCTATTTTTGGAACTGTATTCCCCCATTATTGGCTTCATCCAGGTTTTTTGTGCTAAGGTTGACAGCTATGGCAAGAACTGAATTCACTGAATATGTTTGAGGGCTGTATTCCCTCATTACTGGGTTTGTCCAGGTGTTTTGTACTAAGAGGTTGACAGCTATGGTGAGAACTGAATTCACTAACTGATAGCCATTTAAGTTTCAGTCTTCCTCTCTTTTACAAAGCAGCTGATTTGGCATAGTGGTATGTTACTCTGACTGTTTTGCTCAGGGACCTTGGCAGTAAAATGTATGGTGGTAACACAGCATTTTATTCTAGCAACTTTCCAAGATTATACAAGCAATGTTTAATGTGTCCCAGGTTTTTGGGCTTTTGACCCCCACCCCCCAATACATTTTGGCTTTTTCCAGTTTTCTTGTGCTACGAAGTTGAGATGTAGTTGAGTATTGCGTAGATTTTACAAGGAGCTGAGAGCTGCAGGGGAAGAGAAGTTTAGTGCTGATTATGCTAAGTCAGCTCACATTGCTAATAGCACAACAGGTTGTGTACTTACTTTTAATGCAGAAGGTTGTTGGTTCTACTCCCATAAGAGAGCCTGTTATCAGTTTGCCATCCATTTCCTATTGCAATATTAATAGCTTATTTTTAATGTAATTTAGGCAATTTATTCCTCAGGGGCATCAGACACTTTATTTTTCGGTGAAGCCATGAAATATAAAGGTGATTGCTAGCAGCAACCTCTTCATTAGTTACAGATTTATTTAACGTGGAATTATTTAGATGACTTTTTTACTACTTCAGAGATTGCGCATATTATTTACTGATAATGGTGAACTGTAGAATTGTGCATATTTACTGATAATAGTAGACTGTAGAAGTTTGAGTAGACTTTTATGATGGAAATGTTCTGAATTGGGCAGTTTTGTTTCATTGTTTACTGGAAAAATGTTCAAAGCAATAGGAAGGTGTATCAAAGAGCACATGTATGTTTCATATGCAAGCAGCCTATGATTTAAAAGCAGCCCAGAATTAATTTTTATCTGCCACGGGTAAAATGTATTTTTCTTTGAATGTGGGTTTTAATGTTGTTTCAATGAATGTGAGTTTCAAGGGCAGAGAAGTTTTAATGCCAAGTTTGTTTAGCAGATGTCTTAGTGTTTGTGCTGTAAAATGCAAAATAAAACTTTCAAATGAAGTTCAAATCATCATAGAAGTAAATCAGTATGCACATTAGTGTTTAAGGTAAATGGAGTGAAATAGCAAAGTAATGGATCATTGGAATGGCTGCAGGGGGAGGCTCCATTCGACCATGGTTTTGTGAGGGGGAAGGGTGCAAACTTAGACAGCCCCAACTGAACTATACCTCCCAACTGTCCAGATTTTCAAAGAATGAATAGATTTTTGCTTCTTATTTTGGTTTGTTCCTCAAAATTTGTGGTTTTCTGGCAAATCATTTAGGAATTAAGTCACTAAATAATGACACACTAGTTTCAGACTTTATAACCTTCAGAAAATGCATGCTAAAATAAGACCTGTTCTATCAACTGTTCCAGTTTATACAAGAGCAATTTTAGTACTGTTTATATGTTCCCCTAATATATTTGGCCTTGTCCAGATTTATTGCATTAACAGGTTGAGAGGTACATGCAAATAAATTGCTTTATAGAATTAAGCATAGCCAAACCTCTCAACTGTCCCTGATTTTGGCTCAAAATGTTGCTCTTCCCCTAATGATCCTTCCACAAAATAGCAATTTTGGAAGAAAACATGGAGGGTTTATAATTAAGAAATAACTTTAATAATCAGATTACTTTTATTTCAGAAATGCATGTAAATTATTTTATTTTGTCAGCTGATCACGTTAGCAGTACTAATATTAAAGTGTCCCTTCTTTGACAGGTTCCTATCTGTATTGTGTTGCTATTTTATATTTTTACATCACATTTTTGGTCCATTTTTCATAAAATTGTGTTTTTTTTTGGCAAATAGTGACAAATAATTAAAGACTGAAGTTAGAAAATAATGACAGACATTTGAGTTTCAGATTTCATACCATTCAGAAAATTCATACTAATGCAAGACCTCTATTAGCTTTCTAAGTTTATAAGAGCAATATTTTAAAACTTGTCTTTATTTTTGGGCCTCTGTCCCATTTCTTTGTATGGCTTTGTCCAGAGTTCTTGCTCTGAGGTTGAGAGGTACGACAAATGTGTCAGGGCCATCACAAGTCAGCCAGAGACATTTCAAACTGTGGCATACTTGCTGCACCCCACTCCCCCATGTAGTGACTCTGGATGTGTCGAAGCAAGGCAAGGAGTGGTTATGCAGTGTAAATGTGCAGAGAATCCCACCCATCCAACGTAGACACAAGTACTAGCTTTTCATCTGTCCTTGGTTTTTACAGAATGGTCTGGTTTCTGCATATTTTTGTACTGTTGATTTATGCTTATTACTCAAAGTGCCTGTTGCTCTGTGTTTAAGTAGCAATACATTAATGACCATCAGGTAAGCTTGGCTGAGATTGCAAGATGCAAGTAAGCTTTAATAAGCATACTGTTAAAGAATTGCCAACATTGAAAGCCTTTCTGTTGCCATGTAGAGAATACTTAACTAGATAATGTATAAGCCTTGGGTATTGAAATGCATATGCCAGTATTTGTAATAAAGGACAGAATTACATTGAGTCTCATTACACTTGGAGACTTCCAGTCATCTCTGCAGGCTTTACCCATAAACCCGAATGCCAATTGTGTGGTCCATAACCTGTACAGTAATCCTTTTAAGCAATGTATCTTGAGCTTATTTCTTGTTTGCTTTTCATTTTTTACTTTGATCATGTTTTCCCCATGAAACAAGTAGATGTCAGGCAGCAGGTCGTTTTGGATAAGGAACATTTTTACAAGTGGGGCATCAGAGATTTCTACTTTCAGCATGTTACTTGTTACTTCAATAAAGCTGAATATAAATTATAATTAGAACTGCAGTGCAAGAAGTGGTTTGAATTGAGTGCTGCTTGTTTTTCTTATACTTGATTTTGACTGGCATTCCATTAATGTATTTAAAAAAAGTAATTTATTTTTTCATGCCTCACAACCTTTTTTGTTTCCATCTAGATATTAAGCTGTCATGCAGCCAATGCACTGAAATATTTTTATTCTTCTACACTTCATTTTGTCTTGATTGGACTCTCATAATGACGGTTTGGCACCCAGTGCAGTATATTTAGTTTTTGTGGTTTGCTACTACAGGTGTGTGTGTGTGTGTGTGTGTGTGTGTGTGTGTGTGTGTGTGTGTGTGTGTGTGTGTGTGGTAGGGAATACCTCAGGCTTGAACCCTGTACCTTGTATGGAGGTGTTAAAGACCTGAATTCCCTACCCACCACCATTTGTAAAAAAAAAAAAAAATTGCAGATTTTTGCCTCATATTTGATCTGATCTGTTCCTCATATCTGTGGTTTGTAAATATTGCAATGCTTGATATTTGATGGTGCAGTGGTAGCATTGTTGCCTCACAGCTGCTGGTTCTCAGGTTTGATTCTTGGCTGGGGTGCCTTCTTTGTGGGGTCTGTATTTTCTCCCTGTCTTTGTGTGGGTTTGCTTTTGTGTCCTCCCATGTTACAAAGACATGTCTGCATTATTTCTTCCTGGGCCTCTGCTGAAATTTTTTTTTGTTCCAAGTCAGACTGTCCTTATTAACAAATGTTAAATAAAATTGACAGGCATTTGAATTTCAGACTTCAGGTTTCTGAATGTTTAATTCCTTGCATATTTGATGGTGCAGTGGTAGTATTGTTGCCTCACAGCTATAGGTTTTTTGGTTTGATTCTTGGCTGGGGTGCCTTCTGTGTGGAGTCTGCATCTCCTCCCTGTGTTTGTGTGGATTTGCACTGGTGCCCTGTCATTTTTCAAAGACGTGTCTGCAGTATTAATCTCTGGGTCTCTGCTGAAAATTGTTTTTGTTCTGTCAGCAGTAAAATTGACAGGCATTTGAATTTCAGACTTCATGTTCTTCAGAATACATAGTAACACAACCTTTTTTTCTAGCAATTTTCTAAGTTTATAAGATGAATATTTGAAATTTGTCCCTATTTTTGGAACTGTATTCCCCCATTATTGGCTTCATCCAGGTTTTTTGTGCTAAGGTTGACAGCTATGGCAAGAACTGAATTCACTGAATATGTTTGAGGGCTGTATTCCCTCATTACTGGGTTTGTCCAGGTGTTTTGTACTAAGAGGTTGACAGCTATGGTGAGAACTGAATTCACTAAATGATAGCCATTTAAGTTTCAGTCTTTCTCTCTTTTACAAAGCAGCTGATTTGGCATAGTGGTATGTTACTCTGACTGTTTTGCTCAGGGACCTTGGCAGTAAAATGTATGGTGGTAACACAGCATTTTATTCTAGCAACTTTCCAAGATTATACAAGCAATGTTTAATGTGTCCCTGGTTTTTGGGCTTTTGACCCCCACCCCCCAATACATTTTGGCTTTTTCCAGTTTTCTTGTGCTACGAAGTTGAGATGTAGTTGAGTATTGCATAGATTTTACAAGGAGCTGAGAGCTGCAGGGGAAGAGAAGTTTAGTGCTGATTATGCTAAGTCAGCTCACATTGCTAATAGCACAACAGGTTGTGTACTTACTTTTAATGCAGAAGGTTGTTGGTTCTACTCCCATAAGGGAGCCTGTTATCAGTTTGCCATCCATTTCCTATTGCAATATTACTAGCTTATTTTTAATGTAATTTAGGCAATTTATTCCTCAGGGGCATCAGACACTTTATTTTTCGGTGAAGCCATGAAATATAAAGGTGATTGCTAGCAGCAACCTCTTCATTAGTTACAGATTTATTTAACGTGGAATTATTTAGATGACTTTTTTACTACTTCAGAGATTGTGCATATTATTTACTGATAATGGTGAACTGTAGAATTGTGCATATTTACTGATAATAGTAGACTGTAGAAGTTTGAGTAGACTTTTATGATGGAAATGTTCTGAATTGGGCAGTTTTGTTTCATTGTTTACTGGAAAAATGTTCAAAGCAATAGGAAGGTGTATCAAAGAGCACATGTATGTTTCATATGCAAGGGGCCTATGATTTAAAAGCAGCCCAGAATTAATTTTTATCTGCCACGGGTAAAATGTATTTTCTTTGAATGTGGGTTTTAATGTTGTTTCAATGAATGTGAGTTTCAAGGGCAGAGAAGTTTTAATGCCAAATTTGTTTAGCAGATGTCTTAGTGTTTGTGCTGTAAAATGCAAAATAAAACTTTCAAATGAAGTTCAAATCATCATAGAAGTAAATCAGTATGCACATTAGTGTTTAAGGTAAATGGAGTGAAATAGCAAAGTAATGGATCATTGGAATGGCTGCAGGGGGAGGCTCCATTCGACCATGGTTTTGTGAGGGGGAAGGGTGCAAACTTAGACAGCCCCAACTGAACTATACCTCCCAACTGTCCAGATTTTCAAAGAATGAATAGATTTTTTGCTTCTTATTTTGGTTTGTTCCTCAAAATTTGTGGTTTTCTGGCAAATCATTTAGGAATTAAGTCACTAAATAATGACACACTAGTTTCAGACTTTATAACCTTCAGAAAAATGCATGCTAAAATAAGACCTGTTCTATCAACTGTTCCACTTTATACAAGAGCAATTTTTAGTACTGTTTATATGTTCCCCTAATATATTTGGCCTTGTCCAGATTTATTGCATTAACAGGTTGAGAGGTACATGCAAATAAATTGCTTTATAGAATGAAGCATAGCCAAACCTCTCAACTGTCCCTGATTTTGGCTCAAAATGTTGCTCTTCCGCTAATGATCCCTCCACAAAATAGCAATTTTGGAAAAAAACATGGAGGGTTTATAATTAAGAAATAACTTTAATAATCAGATTACTTTTATTTCAGAAATGCATGTAAATTATTTTATTTTGTCAGCTGATCACGTTAGCAGTACTAATATTAAAGTGTCCCTTCTTTGACAGGTTCCTATCTGTATTGTGTTGCTATTTTATATTTTTACATCACATTTTTGGTCCATTTTTCATAAAATTGTGTTTTTTTGGCAAATAGTGACAAATAATTAAAGACTGAAGTTAGAAAATAATGACATACATTTGAGTTTCAGATTTCATACCATTCAGAAAATTCATACTAATGCAAGACCTCTATTAGCTTTCTAAGTTTATAAGAGCAATATTTTAAAACTTGTCTTTATTTTTGGGCCTCTGTCCCATTTCTTTGTATGGCTTTGTCCAGAGTTCTTGCTCTGAGGTTGAGAGGTACGACAAATGTGTCAGGGCCATCACAAGTCAGCCAGAGACATTTCAAACTGTGACATACTTGCTGCACCCCACTCCCCCATGTAGTGACTCTGGATGTGTCAAAGCAAGGCAAGGAGTGGTTATGCAGTGTAAATGTGCAAAGAATCCCACCCATCCAAGGTAGACACAAGTACTAGAGTGGCTTTTCATCTGTCCTTGATTTTTACAGAATGGTCTGGTTTCTGCATATTTTTGTACTGTTGATTTATGCTTATTACTCAAAGTGCCTGTTGCTCTGTGTTTAAGTAGCAATACATTAATGACCATCAGGTAAGCTTGGCTGTGATTGCAAGATGCAAGTAAGCTTTAATAAGCATACTGTTAAAGAATTGCCAACATTGAAAGCCTTTCTGTTGCCATGTAGAGAATACTTAACTAGATAATGTATAAGCCTTGGGTATTGAAATGCATATGCCAGTATTTGTAATAAAGGACAGAATTACGTTGAGTCTCATTACACTTGGAGACTTCCAGCCATCTCTGCAGGCTTTACCCATAAACCGAATGCCAATCGTGTGGTCCATAACCTGTACAGTAATCCTTTTAAGCAATGTATCTTGAGCTTATTTCTTGTTTGCTTTTCATTTTTTACTTTGATCATGTTTTCCACATGAAACAAGTAGATGTCAGGCAGCAGGTCTTTTTTTGGATAAGGAACATTTTTACAAGTGGGGGCATCAGAGATTTCTACTTTCAGCATGTTACTTGTTACTTCAATAAAGCTGAATATAAATTATAATTAGAACTGCAGTGCAAGAAGTGGTTTGAATTGAGTGCTGCTTGTTTTTCTTATACTTGATTTTGACTGGCATTCCATTAATGTATTTTAAAAAAAAGTAATTTATTTTTTCATGCCTCACAACCTTTTTTGTTTCCATCTAGATATTAAGCTGTCATGCAGCCAATGCATTGAAATATTTTTATTCTTCTACACTTCATTTTGTCTTGATTGGACTCTCATAATGACGGTTTGGCACCCAGTGCAGTATATTTAGTTTTTGTGGTTTGATACTGCAGGTGTGTGTGTGTGTGTGTGTGTGTGTGTGTGTGTGTGGTAGGGAATACCTCAGGCTTGAACCCTGTACCTTGTATGGAGGTGTTAAAGACCTGAATTCCCTACCCACCACCATTTGTAAAAAAAAAAAATTGCAGATTTTTGCCTCATATTTGATCCGATCTGTTCCTCATAATATCTGTGGTTTGTAAATATTGCAATGCTTGATATTTGATGGTGCAGTGGTAGCATTGTTGCCTCACAGCTGCGGGTTCTCAGGTTTGATTCTTGGCTGGGGTGCCTTCTTTGTGGGGTCTGTATCTTCTACCTGTGTTTGTGTGTGTTTGCTTTTGTGTCCTCCCATGTTACAAAGACATGTCTGCATTATTTCTTCCTGGGCCTCTGCTGAATTTTTTTTTGTTCCAAGTCAGACTGTCCTTATTAACAAATGTTAAATAAAATTGACAGGCATTTGAATTTCAGACTTCAGGTTTCTGAATGTTTAATTCCTTGCATATTTGATGGTGCAGTGGTAGTATTGTTGCCTCACAGCTATAGGTTTTTTGGTTTGATTCTTGGCTGGGGTGCCTTCTGTGTGGAGTCTGCATCTCCTCCCTGTGTTTGTGTGGATTTGCTCTGGTGCCCTGTCATTTTACAAAGACGTGTCTGCAGTATTAATCTCTGGGTCTCTGCTGAAAATTGTTTTTGTTCTATCAGCAGTAAAATTGACAGGCATTTGAATTTCAGACTTCATGTTCTTCAGAATACATAGTAACACAACCTTTTTTTCTAGCAATTTTCTAAGTTTATAAGATGAATATTTGAAATTTGTCCCTATTTTTGGAACTGTATTCCCGCATTATTGGCTTCATCCTGGTTTTTTGTGCTAAGGTTGACAGCTATGGCAAGAACTGAATTCAATGAATATGTTTGAGGGCTGTATTCCCTCATTACTGGGTTTGTCCAGGTGTTTTGTACTAAGAGGTTGACAGCTATGGTGAGAACTGAATTCACTAAATGATAGCCATTTAAGTTTCAGTCTTCCTCTCTTTTACAAAGCAGCTGATTTGGCATAGTGGTATGTTACTCTGACTGTTTTGCTCAGGGACCTTGGCAGTAAAATGTATGGTGGTAACACAGCATTTTATTCTAGCAACTTTCCAAGATTATACAAGCAATGTTTAATGTGTCCCAGGTTTTTGGGCTTTTGACCCCCACCCCCCAATACATTTTGGCTTTTTCCAGTTTTCTTGTGCTACGAAGTTGAGATGTAGTTGAGTATTGCGTAGATTTTACAAGGAGCTGAGAGCTGCAGGGGAAGAGAAGTTTAGTTCTGATTATGCTAAGTCAGCTCACATTGCTAATAGCACAACAGGTTGTGTACTTACTTTTAATGCAAAAGGTTGTTGGTTCTACTCCCATAAGGGAGCCTGTTATCAGTTTGCCATCCATTTCCTATTGCAATATTACTAGCTTATTTTTAATGTCATTTAGGCAATTTATTCCTCAGGGGCATCAGACACTTTATTTTTCGGTGAAGCCATGAAATATAAAGGTGATTGCTAGCAGCAACCTCTTCATTAGTTACAGATTTATTTAACGTGGAATTATTTAGATGACTTTTTTACTACTTCAGAGATTGTGCATATTATTTACTGATAATGGTGAACTGTAGAATTGTGCATATTTACTGATAATAGTAGACTGTAGAAGTTTGAGTAGACTTTTATGATGGAAATGTTCTGAATTGGGCAGTTTTGTTTCATTGTTTACTGGAAAAATGTTCAAAGCAATAGGAAGGTGTATCAAAGAGCACATGTATGTTTCATATGCAAGGGGCCTATGATTTAAAAGCAGCCCAGAATTAATTTTTATCTGCCACAGGTAAAATGTATTTTTCTTTGAATGTGGGTTTTAATGTTGTTTCAATGAATGTGAGTTTCAAGGGCAGAGAAGTTTTAATGCCAAGTTTGTTTAGCAGATGTCTTAGTGTTTGTGCTGTAAAATGCAAAATAAAACTTTCAAATGAAGTTCAAATCATCATAGAAGTAAATCAGTATGCACATTAGTGTTTATGGTAAATGGAGTGAAATAGCAAAGTAATGGATCATTGGAATGGCTGCAGGGGGAGGCTCCATTCGACCATGGTTTTGTGAGGGGGAAGGGTGCAAACTTAGACAGCCCCAACTGAACTATACCTCCCAACTGTCCAGATTTTCAAAGAATGAATAGATTTTTTGCTTCTTATTTTTGGTTTGTTCCTCAAAATTTGTGGTTTTCTGGCAAATCATTTAGGAATTAAGTCACTAAATAATGACACACTAGTTTCAGACTTTATAACCTTCAGAAAAATGCATGCTAAAATAAGACCTGTTCTATCAACTGTTCCAGTTTATACAAGAGCAATTTTAGTACTGTTTATATGTTCCCCTAATATATTTGGCCTTGTCCAGATTTATTGCATTAACAGGTTGAGAGGTACATGCAAATAAATTGCTTTATAGAATTAAGCATAGCCAAACCTCTCAACTGTCCCTGATTTTGGCTCAAAATGTTGCTCTTCCCCTAATGATCCCTCCACAAAATAGCAATTTTGGAAGAAAACATGGAGGGTTTATAATTAAGAAATAACTTTAATAATCAGATTACTTTTATTTCAGAAATGCATGTAAATTATTTTATTTTGTCAGCTGATCACGTTAGCAGTACTAATATTAAAGTGTCCCTTCTTTGACAGGTTCCTATCTGTATTGTGTTGCTATTTTATATTTTTACATCACATTTTTGGTCCATTTTCATAAAATTGTGTTTTTTTGGCAAATAGTGACAAATAATTAAAGACTGAAGTTAGAAAATAATGACAGACATTTGAGTTTCAGATTTCATACTATTCAGAAAATTCACACTAATGCAAGACCTCTATTAGCTTTCTAAGTTTATAAGAGCAATATTTTAAAAATTGTCTTTATTTTTGGGCCTCTGTCCCATTTCTTTGTATGGCTTTGTCCAGAGTTCTTGCTCTGAGGTTGAGAGGTACGACAAATGTGTCAGGGCCATCACAAGTCAGCCAGAGACATTTCAAACTGTGACATACTTGCTGCACCCCACTCCCCCATGTAGTGACTCTGGATGTGTCGAAGCAAGGCAAGGAGTGGTTATGCAGTGTAAATGTGCAAAGAATCCCACCCATCCAAGGTAGACACAAGTACTAGAGTGGCTTTTCATCTGTCCTTGATTTTTACAGAATGGTCTGGTTTCTGCATATTTTTGTACTGTTGATTTATGCTTATTACTCAAAGTGCCTGTTGCTCTGTGTTTAAGTAGCAATACATTAATGACCATCAGGTAAGCTTGGCTGTGATTGCAAGATGCAAGTAAGCTTTAATAAGCATACTGTTAAAGAATTGCCAACATTGAAAGCCTTTCTGTTGCCATGTAGAGAATACTTAACTAGATAATGTATAAGCCTTGGGTATTGAAATGCATATGCCAGTATTTGTAATAAAGGACAGAATTACATTGAGTCTCATTACACTTGGAGACTTCCAGCCATCTCTGCAGGCTTTACCCATAAACCGAATGCCAATTGTGTGGTCCATAACCTGTACAGTAATCCTTTTAAGCAATGTATCTTGAGCTTATTTCTTGTTTGCTTTTCATTTTTTACTTTGATCATGTTTTCCCCATGAAACAAGTAGATGTCAGGCAGCAGGTCTTTTTTTGGATAAGGAACATTTTTACAAGTGGGGGCATCAGAGATTTCTACTTTCAGCATGTTACTTGTTACTTCAATAAAGCTGAATATAAATTATAATTAGAACTGCAGTGCAAGAAGTGGTTTGAATTGAGTGCTGCTTGTTTTTCTTATACTTGATTTTGACTGGCATTCCATTAATGTATTTAAAAAAAAGTAATTTATTTTTCATGCCTCACAACCTTTTTTGTTTCCATCTAGATATTAAGCTGTCATGCAGCCAATGCATTGAAATATTTTTATTCTTCTACACTTCATTTTGTCTTGATTGGACTCTCATAATGACGGTTTGGCACCCAGTGCAGTATATTTAGTTTTTGTGGTTTGCTACTACAGGTGTGTGTGTGTGTGTGTGTGTGTGTGTGTGTGTGTGTGGTAGGGAATACCTCAGGCTTGAACCCTGTACCTTGTATGGAGGTGTTAAAGACCTGAATTCCCTACCCACCACCATTTGTAAAAAAAAAAAAAAAAATTTGCAGATTTTTGCCTCATATTTGATCTGATCTGTTCCTCATAATATCTGTGGTTTGTAAATATTGCAATGCTTGATATTTGATGGTGCAGTGGTAGCATTGTTGCCTCACAGCTGCAGGTTCTCAGGTTTGATTCTTGGCTGGGGTGCCTTCTTTGTGGGGTCTGTATCTTCTCCCTGTGTTTGTGTGGGTTTGCTTTTGTGTCCTCCCATGTTACAAAGACCTGTCTGCATTATTTCTTCCTGGGCCTCTGCTGAAAATTTTTTTTTGTTCCAAGTCAGACTGTCCTGATTAACAAATGTTAAATAAAATTGACAGGCATTTGAATTTCAGACTTCAGGTTTCTGAATGTATATTTCCTTGCATATTTGATGGTGCAGTGGTAGTGTTGTTGCCTCACAGCTATAGGTTTTTTGGTTTGATTCTTGGCTGGGGTGCCTTCTGTGTGGAGTCTGCATCTCCTCCCTGTGTTTGTGTGGATTTGCTCTGGTGCCCTGTCATTTTACAAAGACGTGTCTGCAGTATTAATCTCTGGGTCTCTGCTGAAAATTGTTTTTGTTCTGTCAGCAGTAAAACTGACAGGCATTTGAATTTCAGACTTCATGTTCTTCAGAATACATAGTAACACAACCTTTTTTTCTAGCAATTTTCTAAGTTTATAAGATGAATATTTGAAATTTGTCCCTATTTTTGGAACTGTATTCCCCCATTATTGGCTTCATCCAGGTTTTTTGTGCTAAGGTTGACAGCTATGGCAAGAACTGAATTCACTGAATATGTTTGAGGGCTGTATTCCCTCATTACAGGGTTTGTCCAGGTGTTTTGTACTAAGAAGTTGACAGCTATGGTGAGAACTGAATTCACTAAATGATAGCCATTTAAGTTTCAGTCTTCCTCTCTTTTACAAAGCAGCTGATTTGGCATAGTGGTATGTTACTCTGACTGTTTTGCTCAGGGACCTTGGCAGTAAAATGTATGGTGGTAACACAGCATTTTATTCTAGCAACTTTCCAAGATTATACAAGCAATGTTTAATGTGTCCCTGGTTTTTGGGCTTTTGACCCCCACCCCCCCAATACATTTTGGCTTTTTCCAGTTTTCTTGTGCTGCGAAGTTGAGATGTAGTTGAGTATTGCGTAGATTTTACAAGGAGCTGAGAGCTGCAGGGGAAGAGAAGTTTAGTGCTGATTATGCTAAGTCAGCTCACATTGCTAATAGCACAACAGGTTGTGTACTTACTTTTAATGCAGAAGGTTGTTGGTTCTACTCCCATAAGGGAGCCTGTTATCAGTTTGCCATCCATTTCCTATTGCAATATTACTAGCTTATTTTTAATGTAATTTAGGCAATTTATTCCTCAGGGGCATCAGACACTTTATTTTTCGGTGAAGCCATGAAATATAAAGGTGATTGCTAGCAGCAACCTCTTCATTAGTTACAGATTTATTTAACGTGGAATTATTTAGATGACTTTTTTACTAATGTATTTAAAAAGTAATTTATTTTTTCATGCCTCACAACCTTTTGTTTCCATCTAGATATTAAGTAAGCTGTCATGCAGCCAATGCATTGAAATATTTTTATTCTTCTACACTTATTTTTGTCTTGATTGGACTTTCATAATGATGGTTTGCCACCCAAGGCAGCGTATTTAATTAAAGTTAGTTTTTGTGGTTTTGAGCATAGCTCCTCCCCTTTCTAGTTGACCACACCCCGTCCCATTGACCCCACCCATTCAGCTGTCTCCTGCAGCCCCCTTGTGATTTGAAGTCACCACTGATCACAGGTACGTGTATACAGCTACTAGATGACTACTTCCTTATACACTCATGTTGCACAGTTGGCACGTGTACCACATAATCTGTCATGCTGACACAAGTAGCACTTGCTCCTACAGTACTTATTACCTTGATACGGCACTCTTGTCATAGATAGTACCCCAAAAAAGGCAACCCCCCATTTCTCGGTCACCCACGTCCCCCGGAATCTTTTTTAAAGTTTTTTTTGTCTATTCCTTCTAGCATGTCGAGAGATCAGTTGCTAGTGTCCTCTCCTGCTCAGCTGGTGAACCTGGGAATATTGAGGCAATGTTACAATTGCCTCATGTACACAGACAACCCTCTCCTCCTCCCACAAAACACAAATACATGCGAGAGATGCAACTACGCCAAACTGGAGGCTGAGCTCTCTCAACATAGGACTGGCAAGACCAGTCAGGAGGAGAAGGTTACCACACACACTATAGACCCAGTCTCACATATTACCATTACAACCTCAAATCATACACATAAACACACAAAGACATACTGGAGGCTCTGATCAAAAATCTACCAAAACAGCAGAGGCCACCAAAGCAGACACCCAAACAACCACCACCTCAGAACACAACACCTGCAACACATAGACCTCACAGTCAGAGTGTCAAACAGTCACAGCCCTTAAGGCCAAACACAATGCCAGACACACTAGTCATTGGTGACTCCATAGTCAGACACACTGGCGTCCGCTCACCAGACTGAGTAAGGAGAAGGTCACAGTAAGCTGCCTGTCGGGCGCTAGAATCCGCCACATAACGCAAGCACTCAGGTCTCTCAACAGCAGGTACAAATATGATTCAGTCATTGTCCACGCTGGTGTAAATGACCTGAGACGTACCTCCTTGGACTACATGAAAAGAGACATTGAGGAGCTCTCTGATTATGTAGCCCAGACAGGTATGACCCTGACCTTGAGCAGTATCCTACCTTCACCAAGAATGATGCCACAATACAGAGATAAGATGATCAGCTTTAACAATTGGCTTAAACACTGGTGTCATTCAAAGGGGATCCAGTGTCTGTCTGCCTGGGATGACATGCTGGGCAAGCCACGCTGCTTCAGAAGGGACGGCTTGCAGCTGTCACCCTGGGATTCCGGATATTGGCAAAGGCTCTTGCCACCCCCATAGTGCCTTTTAGGCAAGGCTCAAATTCTAAACCTACCACCCTAGAACACAAAAAGGAAAAACTAAGGGTAATGCTGCTCAATGCCAGAAGTCTAAATCTCAAAATGCACGCACTCGAGGCCCTTCTCAGTATGGAGAACATCGATGTCTGTGCTGTGACAGAAACCTGGTTCAAGGCTCCTGAGAGCACCCGGCACTATCAGGTTTTACCTCATATCATGCCCGCCCCAAAATCTGGACAATACCAAGAAAGGAGGGTATCCATATTCATCAAGGACACCCACACCTCAAGACTGGTGGCAACGCACGATGCATCGGAGACCATCCAGGTGCAATTAACCATAGGCAAGACTGCTCTGCAAATTGTAGCATGTTACAGGCCACCCTCACAAACTCAGGAACCTCACATGGCCTTCCTGAAAACACTAGAGGATAAATGTATCACCAAACACCATCATACTAGGTGACTTCAATTACCCTAATATAGACTGGGAACACTACTCAAGCCCAAACACCCTAGCCCAAAAGTTCCTGGAATTCATAAATTCAAATGCCATGGAACAACTAGTCACCATCCCCACAAGAGGAGATAACATACTTGATCTCATCATCACGAACATGGGAGCACAATGTTCAACACCGGAGGTGTACCCCTCACTGGTGAGATCAGACCACAAACTAATCTCGCTGGAGGTCCTCATCCCACCCCCACCTGAAATAACAAAGACCACAGTAAAGAACTTCTCAAAAGCCGACTTCACACTTCTAAAGACTAGTGTGGTCTCCTTTAAGGCCCCCGAGCCGTAGGAAAACAGTACTCAAGCCGCTGAATCACTTACAAATGCCTTCTACCAGCACCTGCAGGACTGCATGGATAAGGCAATCCCAAGCAAAACAAAGACTCTTTGTACCAAAGGCAAGCATCCAGTCTGGTGGACCCCTGCCATAAACAAACTCTACAACAAAGGAGGAAGCTACTACAAGATAGAGCAAAATCCTTAAAAGGTAAGACACCCTTGATCACTATAAGTAAAAACTAAGAGCTCTCATAAAATCATCCAAAGCAAATTTCGAGAGAAAAATAGCTAAAGACTCAAAAGACAATCATAAGGCCTTCTTTAGCTATGTTAGAAACCTGGGAGGAAACTCCCAGATATGCTCAGAGCTAGTTCAAAATGATGTGAAGATTACTGATCCTACAGACATTGCCAACATACTGGCTGACAGGTTCAGTGCAAACTTCTCCCCCTCCCCAAAGGAGAGATATCTATACCAAACGATTGCAGCCCCCAAACATCTCCAGCCCAAGTGAGAACTGCTCTCCAAAGCAAAAACACAGCATCCATGGGACCTGATGGTGTCCCGGCTGTGTGCTCCATGAACTCAATGAGGAATTAAACCCACAGCTAGGACAGCTGTTTAATCAAAGTCTTACCTCTGGATACGTACCAGGAGTGGCGCACTGCAACTGTGGTACCACTTCACAAAGGCGGTGCCTCCACCGACCCTGGAAATTACCGCCCATTAGCTTGACAAGCCTTATCTGCAAAGCCATGGAGAGGATCATAATGGACCTCATAAATAAAGACATAGGGAATTTGCAGACTTTGGATCCAACCCAGTTTGGCTTTGTCAAAGGCAGATCATGCCTTTTAAACTTGGTTGACTTTTTGAAACAGTCACCAAAGCCATTGATGAGGAAAGGCAGTCCATACAGCCTACCTCGATCTGGCTAAGGCCTTCGATACAATACCCCATTCGGGTATCATTGAAAAACTCATCAGCTTAAATGTCAACCCATACATCACAAGATGGGTTGCAAACTGGCTGAGTGACAGAACCCACAGGGTCAGAGCTGCTGGCGCCATGTCAGACTCAAAGCCTGTCACAAGTGGTGTCCCACAGGGCTCAGTCCTGGGCCCACTCTTGTTTGGCATCTACTTTTCAGTACAAGCAAACACAGGAGGGTTATGGCTGACAAAGTTTGCAGATGACTGCAAACTGGGCCATAGTAGAAAACACATCTGACACAGATATCCTTCAGAAGGGTCTCACAGAAACGGATAACTGGTGCCAGAGCCACGGCCTAAAGTTAAATGCCAAAAATGCATAGTCATACCCTTCGGGAAAACAAGGTTACCCTAGCTACCAAATAGGTGGCAATCCACTGAGCACAGAAGAAGTTATCAGGGACCTGGGGACCCAGGTTGATAGTAGTCTGTCATTCGACACCCATGTAGCTAAAGTAGTTAGGAAGACCTTCTACATTGCCCACCTTATCATGAAGGGATTCTCATCTAGATCAAGGGAGGTCATAGTCTCCCTTTACTCATCACTCATCAGACCAATGATTGAGTACAATGCCCCATTCGAATGTATCTGACCCGACACTTGCAGCAGCTGGAGAGGCCACAAAAGTTCCTCACCAAAAGGATAAAGGGTCTCAAAAATCTGTCCTATGCTGCCCGACTGAAAGAACTCCAGCTCTATTCAGTCGCCACCGCTTGCTCAGAGGTGACCTTTGCCTAACATACAAGGCCATGTCAAACCCAGATTTGATGAATATGCTTCACCTCAAAAATCTAGATCCATCAGAGCCACAAGGGCGGAGACTTAAACCTTGACACGGCTATTAATAGGACGTGCTGGAGGGATAGATTCATCACCCAAAGACTCCCTATGCTGTGGAACAAAATCCCGGTACATGTGAGGCAGAGCACCTCGCTGGCCTTGTTCAAGAGAAATCTTGACCAATGGATGGGAGATCGCAGATATACCCCAGGGATTACCTCAGTGTCACTGCTCGACAGAGGCACAGAAAAATAATGGGTATAGTTCCCCATACTAAAGGGGTGGCCTAAGCCACAAAACGATGGGCTAGGCTTGTAAATGCCCTCGGGCAGATAGCCTAGTATGAACCTATGAACCTATGAACCTATACTGGTGGCTAGTATCTGCAGTGAGTGACTTCGGCATCTCATGTGTTTGGGGCCCTTTGGCTGTGTGCTGGGTGGGACAGGCCCGGATGGTTCCTTGTCACGGTCACCCTCTCCCACACATCTATGTCCCTCTACCTTTGGCTTATTATAGTGTGCTGTCCTTACATATATGTCTGTATTCCTATCTACTGTGTGTGCAAGGCAGGAGTGGTGCATACTGACCTATGTCTGCACTAAGAACTGCGACTGCCAGATATGTCTGGTCCACTGGTGTTTGCAGACATGGCCTTCATGTGTTTAACTGTTTGAGCATGCCCAGTTTGACCTTTCAGTATGTTGTTGACTGACATTGCCTTCATTCCTCCAAGTGTGTGAGCATGCCCAGTAAGGCCATCTGTATTGCATGTGTGGATCAAATCCAGGTAGTTTGTACTGTGTTGTATACTGACAGGTAGCATGCTGTGTCTGCAGGGTATCCATCAGTCATTTGGCATTGACTGTTGCTACACTTCTGCATAGTGGGGGGGGGGGCACCTGACTGTTTATACTGTTCTACACAGGAGTGGGGGTGGCACACCTGACTGTTACTATAAGTGTATATTGGATGGGGGGCACACCTGACACTTGTACTCATTTGCTCGAACTGTACTGGTATGTCAGGTACACCATTTCAGTCTGTAGTCTTACCTATTGTGCTGGCTAGAGGCATACCAGTGTACTACATATATTAGCTTTAGTTACCTAAATATTAGTTTCTGACTTCCTAGCCTTCACAACTTACATCCAACTGCCTGGCCTGCTGTAGTATGTCTGTGTAGGCTTGGGGGAGGAGTTACCCATAGGGCTCATTCAGAGGCCATAGTACAGCATTTGTTTGTGTTTGTCTACACCTGTCCTGTTGGCTGGGACTGTTGTTGGGTATGTGAACCTTCCTGATTGGCACGTGTGGCTCTTATGGACACATATGTCACTCAGCCCATTTCCCTCAGTAGGTTTTGTCACCCTGTGTAGTACTGGCAACTATGGTGACTCCAGTATGTGTTACAGATGTCATGGTGCCACTATGGGTGTCTACTGTCTTCTGACTTAACATTTGGTCACCCCATTCCCTTGCATGCTCACATTCATACCATAGCTGCAGGTAACAACACATTCTACTCCATTTGACAGTTGATAGGTCGATTGATTTACCTTGAGGGTGTGCCGGACTTGAGGATGGTGCCGGAGGGCTGCCTATGTCAGATGCACATAGTACACTCCCTATACATGGTTGAGCACTGGTAGTGTCATGTTTTCATCCCTTTTATTGTCTGTGCGAGTCAGAGAGAGGTGTCATTCCCTGGGTCCCTACTGTGTCAGTGCATATGCTATGCCTTGCCTCTTTGCCAAGGTCAGGGCATACTGGGTACGCCTCCTTCAGCCTACTGGGACAGGCTCAGGTTATTCCTCCTCCGAGTCACCCTGTGCCTGTACAGGCCTTGGCATTGGTGGGGGGCTGTGTGGCCCTGCCCCATGCTGCAGCTGTTTCCGCAGGATCATATTGTGTAGCATAGCACATACCATAACAATTTGGGTACATGTAGTTGGTGAACACTGCAAGACTCCACCGGATGTGTCCAGACACCGGAACCGTGACCTGAGCACCCCAAACACATGCTCAATTATATGTCTGGCCTGTGCATGTGCCTCATTATGGCATTGTTGTTCAGGGGTGTGTGTGCATTTCTGATGGGTGTCATCAGCTACGGCTCAAGTGGGTACCCAGCATCCCTCACTAGGTGACCATAGTGGATGTCCACTTTGGGAAATCTGTGGTACAGCTGCGTCAGATGCCATATGTGTGAATCATTATAGCTTCCAGGGCAGCCAGTACACACATTTATTTATTTATTTATTTAAATTTGTTGATTGGGAGTGTCCGACTGGACATAGGTCCATTTTCAGCGGAGGCCCAGGGAGAAAAGCTCCACAGTAAAATAAACAGACAGTAGTTACATTGGATTACATAGCGATTAACAATTTAACATAGCAATTACATACAACATATTTACAGATCAAGAACACAGTACATCAGTAGATAACTAGAATCTTTATCTGTGAAGTACATAACAGACATTAACAAATGTTACAATGAGAAGTTCCTGCTGTATAATAAGTACTAGGCTTATGAGCATCTGAGCTTGCTATAATCAAGGTAGTTAGTGGAGTGGAAAGAAAGGTAGTGGTTGGATGGGGTAGATGATATTAGAGTGGGAGTTGCAAGGGCATAGCCAGCATGTTTTTAGGTGCGGTTTTAGTAAAGTTTTGAAGTGGGTGCATGATGGTACAGAGGTAATTGTGGGTGGGACTGCGTTCCATAATTTGGCTATGGAGCGAGAGAATAGTGCTTCACCAGCAGAGTTATTGGCTTTAGTGATCTGCAAGTGATTTTTGCTGCTGGATCTTAGTGGTCTGGTGGTGTGATAGGGTTGGAGTAGATTCTGGAGGGATGGGACATTTAGTGGACGGTTTACTAGTTTGTGGGCGAGTGAGAGTTAATACCACTGAAGGAGGTGAGGGAGTTCAAGCCAGCCCAGTTCAGCAAGTGAGAGACAGTGGTGACTACGGTAGGATGCCCCTGTGGCGAATTTGGCGATTTTGTTGTAGCAGGTCTCTAGCTTGTTTAGATCACATTGCTTAGGTTGGTATATATTGGAGAGGCATAAAGTAGGGTGGAGATAAGGTGGGAATTTGCTATTGAAATCTTTGCTGCTTTGGTGAGAAATTGCTTATTTCTGTATAACGCTCCTAGTTTTTTGCAGACTTTTTTATGGTCATGGATATGTGAATGTCAAATTTTAGTTTATTGTCTATTTCCACTCCTAGCAATTTGGTGTGTTCAGTTGGGTATATAGTGGTGTTGTCTTTTGCTGTGATGTTAAAGTGAGAGTTGTTTTGAGTATGTTTGGTGGGTTGGAAGATGAGTAGTTTAGTTTTGTTTGGGTTGAGTATTAATTGGGCACCGGATAACCATGTTTCAACAGAGGAAAAGGCTTCCTGTGTGACTTTTTCAGTTTTGGTAGGGACTGGGCTGAGCAGATGATGGTCGAGTCATCTGCGTATTGTATGAGTGTGTCATGTTTGGTGGTAGAGGCTAGATTATTGGTGTAAACAGAGAAGAGGATGGATCCTTGGGGAACCTCTATGGAGACAGGTAGTTGGGGAGATATGTTATTCTGCCATACAATGGATTGTTGGCGGTCAGACAGGTGACTCTGAAACCAGTTGGTGACTGATTGTGAGAAGGATAGGTTATTGAGGACAGAGATAAGTTGTTTGTGTGGGACCATGTCAAATGCTTTAGATAGGTCTAGGAAAGTAGCATAGGAGAGATAGCCATTGTTTTTATGCTGAAGGATAGTGTTAGTAAAGGAGAGTAAGTCAGTGGTGGTGCTATGGTTTGGTCGGAAACCATGCTGAGTACTGGAAAGGAGGTTGTTAGTAAGGAGGTAGTCTAAGACCTGAGAGTGTATGTATCTCTCTAGTATTTTGGAGAGTGGAGAGAGAATAGCTATGGGGTGGTAATTGGTTAGTTTTGCGGAGGGTCTGCCTTTGTGGAGGGGAATTATATGTGATACTTTCCACAGTGTGGGAACGTAACTTTCTGAAAGAGATCGGTTAATCAAGATGGATACTGGGTAGGCCAGAGCATCAGCTTCAATTTGTAGGTATTCACTTGGGAGGTTGTCTGCTGCTAATTTGGTGGGTTTAAGTTTAGTTAATATTTTTTTTTTTTTTATGTTGGAGGTAGGTACAGGAGAAAAAGAGAAGGCAGTGGGGAGATTACTAGTTGAAGGTGTGGGTTGGAAGGGAGAGGGGTTGTGTTGTTTAGCTAGTGATAGTATGGTTTGGGTGAAGTGTGTGTTGAATAAGGTAGCAATATTTTCTGAAGAGTGAGGGATGTTAGGACGAGGGGTACTGACTTTACCTGGGTGGAGGATGGAGTTTATGGAGGACCAGAATTGTTTGGGGCTGTCTACGGCAGACTGGTAGTATTGGAATTTGTCCTGTTTTATTAGCTTTTTGACTCTATTGCGTAGTTATAGGAATTTCTGTCTAGCTGAGGGGGTTTTGGTTTTGCGCCAGTGCTCCCAGGCTTTATCCCTGTTTTTCATTTCTGACTTAGTGGTTTTCTGTAGCCATGGGGAGGGTTGTGCTTTGGTTCTGGAAAATCTTATGGGGGCATGGTAATTAAGGATGTTCAGGAAGGTAGTATTAAAAATTCAACTGCGTCATCTATACTGAGGTACTTTATAGGTCGCCAGTTACATTCTTTGAGGGATGAGATGAATGTGAGTGGGTTAAAGTTTAGTTTTACATTTGACGGCAGATGACAGGTTTAGCTTGGTATAGGTATTTTTTGAGTAGGAATGTTGGGGAGTGATCACTGAGGCTATCTGATAAGCAGCCTGTTATATATGACTGGGGACTCTTACTGACTAGTATCCAATCCAGGGTAGTGTGCTTGCTGGAGTTTTTATTTATCCTGGTTGGTGACTGGACTAGTTGGATGAAGCCATGAAGGTGTACATGATGGGTTGGATTGTTGCCAGAACAGGATTGCCAGTCAATATTGAAATCACCTAAGATGATAGTTTCTTGGGGGAGATGGTGGGTAGACCAGCTGAGGAGGTTTCCTAGTGGAGGGATGTTTTGGCCAGGTGGGAAGTAGCGTCCAATTATGTTGATGGTTTTGTTTTGGTTAATTTTGAGGTTGGTATATATTATTTCTTCATTGCCTATTTGTGGAGCTGATGATTTTAAGATCTGGATGTTTAGATGCTGTTTAAATATTATAGCTACACCACCTCCTTTTGTTTAGCCGGTCTTCTTAGTATGCCGTAACCTGTAGGAGTATTTGCTCACTGGTAATGTGAGGTTTTAGCCAGGTTTCTGTCAGGATGACTATATCTGGGGAGTACAAGTCTATGGTGGCATGGAGTTCATGGACTTTGTTGGATATACTTCTAATATTTAGGCTTAGTAGAAGGAAGTCACTTGGCTTTCTATTGGCTGTAATATGGGAGAAGTTGTGGTTTCTAGTCTGATTATGAGGATTGGGTTTGGAGATGGTAGAGCCAGGGTTGGGGTGGATGTCTCCACTTAGGGCTAGTTTTGATATGCATGAGATTATTAGTTTTCTCAGTTTTTGAATGTGTTTGTTTATAAGGGAAACTTTATGATTGTGCTCTGTGGGTAATAGGTATGGTGGGAGGGTTACTATGTTAAGTTGTAGGGATGCTTTATGTTTGAGTAATATAGTTGGTAGAATATGTGGGGGGTGCATAGGGATTGTTCTTGAGCTGGTGGGAGGGGAGCTGAGTGTGGGAGAGACATGAGTGGTGGTGTGAGTAGTAGTACAGTGGTAGTGGTTGAGTGAGGGAATGATGGAGCTTTGGTAGGATGTAAGATATGCAAGGAGAGTGCATGCAGTGTGCATATGAAAGGTATGCTTGTACATGTTAGTTGAGGAGGTGTGATAGTAGTGGGAAGATGGAGGAGGTAGTGTTGGGTTAGAGCTGAGGTTGGCTATTGGAAAGATGCCCTGGGCATCATTCATTATAATGCCCTGGGCATCACATACAACCTGGCAGTTGATGGAAGTGATGCCCCTGCGGTTGATGTAGGCCCTACCCTGATCACCAGGTGGTGCTTTGATGCATAAGTGCATGCTGTCTCTAGCACCCACTACCCCTGGGTATTCTGCTATTTGGTGGAAGAGATGCATATTGCTGGTCAACACCTTACATGTTTTGAGGAAATATACATGCTCACTGGCATGTGCTGACATGGCATCCAGGAACTGGTGGAATACTCTGTATGCTGATGCCTGTGAGATGCCCATGATATCCCTAGTTGTGCTTTGGAAGGTACCTGTGGCTAGTATACCTAGGCCTACACATACTTTGGTATCCACTAGGATGGGTTCCCCTCGACCAGTTTGGTGTGTCAGGTGTGGCCAGCACAGCTCAACAATTTGCTGTAGGAGGTCTCTGTCCATGCTATACACTCCACTATCCAGCTCATGTAGCCCCTGGTAGGTTACCCTGGGTCTGTACACTCTTCTCTGTCTCCTCACTGTGGTTTGTTTGGCAGCATTCACGTCCTCACCACCCTCAGCCTCTTGCGCAGGTTGTTCTATGTTGCCTGCTGCAGCCCTTCTCATTTTGTAGTTTTATTTGTTAAAATTTCCCCGCTTGTATACACCGGTGGTGTAGAGTGTGGAAAAAACAGAAAGGAAGGTGTTTGCTTAGTTTATAGTAGTGTTCTGGGCTGGGCTCATCTGCTGCCTGTGTAATTAGCTGATTCTGATACATTTCACCTGTCAGCTTAGCTAGTTCTCCTTGATTACCTTCCTACTGCTGTTTTCCCTTCCCATAGTTGTGCTAAGCTAGGAGCAATCCCGAGCCACAGGGCTCCAAGCCACTTACAGTATGCCTGACACCCCCTCCCATGCTGTCACCTATATCCTAGTCTTTCACCCATCTAGTTATACTCTTACACTCTTGGGACCTGCCTCACACCCTGGATTGGGATTCACTATCCTTCACCTCATTTTCATAGGATTGCCTGCTAATGCATAGTTACATGTCCCACACTGAGCCTCCCCCCTTAGCAACCATTACTCACTAGCCAGGTTGTCTTCTGTCTGCCATTGATTTGCATGGCAGACTACTGCTTTTAGTTAGAATGCTTATTTTAGGTTTATTTTATTATTTTCCCCCTGATTCCCTTTGCGTGGCACTGCCCTATGCTTCAACAGATGTGATCAATGGACATATCATAAAAGTTGTATTTTGTACATTTGGCATTGTTTGCAATGCCAATGGCCTTCTACTTGGCCATTGGCATGCTTCTGCAATGCTGTGCAGCCTTTATTTGGAGCTGTCATAGCTCTGTTTTGCAGTTTGCAGTACCGTACTCTGTTACTAACCGAGTACATTTCTACATATTTCTCTAGTCCTGCGCACCCTGATTCCTGCTTCCCGGATGGCAAATTTGCCTCATTTGCATGGTTTTCACCTACAAATGGAGTGATTTGCATACGGGGGCTGGGGACATGCACCACTAGTGCTACAGCGCTCGCACATGTCAGACTTGCACATACGTGGATCACTCGCCCGCTATATTGGCAAAATTTCATCTAACACTAATTATGCACGCCGTGCAAGCTTTTGAGAATCCGGGGGCATATTTGTTTGAATAGTTGTTAGCATCTGAAGAAGTGGGATTTGTACCTACGAAAGCGCTTGTGCTTCTTTTCTGTGGATTAAAACTGTGTTTTTAAACTGGAAACTACAGCCTCCTCATTTAAACAGTATGTTTATAAGAGATGATTTTATCAGACGCATAAAATTTTAAGTTATTGGAGCTTGGTTATAAATGTATATTTTTCTCCTCTACGACAGATTTGAAGCAGATGGGGTGAAATATTTACTTGTGAAGGGATTTCGGTTTCAAGATCAATTAAAGGTAAATAATAAAAATGATAGGTATATTTTAATTAAGTGGTTATGGAAATGACAATTGTTAATGGGTAGCAACTGGGTATCTTCATCTGGAAGCCAATGTACAGTTTTTTAAAGATGATTTATTCTTAAGTTCCTGTGAGGGGGTGGCAGTAACTATTGTAAACTACTATCTGTTAACAGCTCTTACTGATGTACGGGGAAGGGGGCCTAAAAATGTTTGGATTCCATGCGTTTTTTTGTTTTTACTACATAAGACTCCAGTAAAGGATTGAATGATACAATATCACAGAAAGGAAAAATGTGGAATAGTTATATTTTTTATACGTACCTTTTATCCATTTACTCATAAGCTATTTGCAACAATTAATAGGATGATGATTACAAGACAGCATTTGTATATGATCAAAAAATTGAAATTCATCTAATAGTACTTTCAGATTGTGCCTTCTGGTGATGTCTATGGATATTAGAGAATTTGTCTCCATGATATATTGAAGAGCTACTATTTCCTTTTGTAAGTCTATCCCCCAGATTCTCAAAAGCTTGCACGGCGTGCATGATTAGTGTAAGGTTAAAATATGCCAATATGGCGGCCAAGCGATCCACGTACGTGCACGTTTGACGTGCGCGAGTGCTGTAGCACTAGTGTTGCACGTCCCCAGCCCCCGATTGCAAATCACCCCATTTGCAGATGAAAACCATGCAAATGAGGTAAATTTGCCATCCAGGAAGCAGGAATCAGGGCGTGCAGGACTAGTGTAATATGCAGAAATGTACTTCATTAGTAACCGAGTACGGTACTGCAAACTGCAAAACAGAGCTATAGCAGTTCCAAATAAAGGCTGCATAGCATTGAGAAAGCATGCCAATGGCCAAGTAGAAGGCCATTGGCAATGCAAACAATGCCAGATGTACAAAATACAACTTTTATGAAATGTCCGTCAATCACGTCCGTTGAAGCATAGTGCAGCACCGCGCAAATGGGATCGGGGAGAAAATAATAAAATAAACCTAAAATAAGCACTCTACCTAAAAGCAGTAGTCTGCCATGCAAGTCAATGGCAGGCAGAAGACAACCTGGCCAGTGAGTAATGGTTGCTAAGGGGGGAGGCTCAGAGTGAGACATGTAACTATGCATTAGCAGGCAAGCCTATGCAAATGAAGTAAAGGATAGTGAATCCCAGTTTTCCCCAGGGTGTGAGGCAGGTCCCAAGAGTGTAAGAGTATAAATACCTGGGTGCAAGACTAGGATATAGGTGACCTCATGGGGGTGTGTGTCAGGCATACTGTAAGTGGATTGGAGCCCTGTGGCTCGGGATTGCACCTAGCTTAGCACAGCTAAGCTAGGGGTGTTTCTAAACCTGCCTAGCACCCTTTACAAAGTGTAAGTGGGCGTACGCATCACACATCAGATTGTACAGGAAGAAAAAAGAAGTTAAACCAGGAAATAGCAGCTCTGTGCACATTTCAACAGGGAGGCAATGGGAAGGGAAAACAGCAGTAGGAAGGTATCAAGGAGAACTAGCTGAGCTGACAGGTGAAATGTATCAGAATCAGCTAATTACACAGGCAGCAGACCAGCCCTGCCCAGAACACTACTATAAACTAAGCAAACACCTTCTCCTCTGGTTTTTCCACACTCTACACCACCGGTGTAAACAAGCAGGGAAATTTTAACAAACAAACCTACAAAATGAGAAGAGCTGCAGCAGGCAACATAGAACAACATGTGCAAGATGCTGAGGGTGGTGAGGATATGAATGCTGACGAACTACCCACAGTGAGGAGACAAAGAAGAGTGTACAGACCCAGGGTAACCTACCAGGGGCTACATGAGATGGAGAAAGTGGAGCGTTATAGGGTAGACAGAGACCTCCTACAGCAAGTTGTTGAGCTGTGCCGGCCACACCTGACACACCAAACTGGCCGAAGAGAACCCATCCCAGTGGATACCAAGGTATGTGTAGGCCTAGGTATACTAGCCACAGGTAACTCCCAAAGCACACCTGGGGATATCATGGGCATCTCACAGGCATCAGCATCCAGAGTATTCCACCAGTTCCTGGATGCCATGTCAGCACATGCCAGTGAGCATGTATATTTCCTCAGCACAATTGAGGTGTTGACCAGCAATATGCGTCTCTTGCACCAAATAGCAGAATACACCGGGGCAATGGGTGCTATAGACTGCATGCACTTATGCATCAAAGCATCACCCGGTGAGCAGGGTAGGGCCTAAATCAACCACAGGGGCATCCCCTCCATCAACTGCCAGGTTGTATGCGATGTCCAGGGCATTATAATGAATGTGTGTGCCAGCTGCCATGGAAGCTATAACGATTCACACATATGGCATCTGATGCAGCTGTACCACAGATATGCCAGTGTGGACATCCCGTATGGTCACCTAGTGGAGGATGCTGGGTACCCACTGGAGCTGTGGCTGATGACACCCATCAGAAATGCACACACACCTGAACAACAACCCCATAATGAGGCACACGCATAGGCCAGATATAAAATAGAGCATGTGTTTTGGATGCTCAGGTCACGGTTCCACTGTCTGGACACATCCAGGGGAGCCTTGCAGTATGCACCAGCTACATGTACCCAAATTGTTATAGTATGTGCTATGCTACACAATATGATCCTGCGGAAACAGATGCAGCAGGAACAGCATGGGGCAGGGCCACACAGCCACCCACCAATGCCAAGGCCTGTACAGGCACAGAATGACTTGGAGGAGGAACAACCTGAGCCTGCCCCAGTAGGCAGAAGGAGGCATGCCCAGTATGCCTTGGCCGTGGCAAAGAGGCAACGCATAGCATATGGACTGACACAGTAAGGACACAGGGAATGACACCTCTCTCTGACTCGCACAGACAGTAAAAGGGATGCCAAACATGACACTACCTGTGCTCAGCCATGTATATGTGCACTATGTGCATCTGACATAGGCAGCCCTACAGCACCATCCTCAAGTCCGGCACACCCTCAAGGTAAGTCAATCAACCGACCAATTTCCAAATAGAGTAGAATGTGTTGTTACCTGTAGCTATGGTATGGATGTGAGCATGCAAGGGAATTGGGTGGCCGAATGTTAAGGCAGCAGACAGTAGACACCCATAATGGCACCATGACATCTGTAACACATACTGGAGTCACCATAGTAGCCAGTACTACACAGGGTGACAAAATCACTGCAGGAAATGGGCTGAGTGACATGTGTGTCCATAAGAGCCACACATGCCAGTCAGGAAGGTTCACATACCCAACAACAGTCTCAGCCAGCAGGACAGGTGTAGACAAACACAAACAAATGCTGTACTATGGCCTCTGAATGAGACCTATGGGTAACCCCTCCCCCAGGCCTACACAGACAGACCACAGCAGGCCAGGCAGTCGGATGTAAGTTGTGAAGGCTAGGAAGTCAGAAACTAATATGTAGGTAAGCAAAGCTAAGATCTGTAGTACACTGGTATGCCTCTAGCCAGCAGGATAGATAGGACTACAGACTGAAATGGAGTACCTGACATACCAGTACAGTCCTTGCAAATATGTACAAGTGTCAGGTGTGCCCCTCCCATCCAACGTACACTTATAGTAACAGTCAGGTGTGCCCCCCCACTCCTGTGTAGAACAGCAGAAACAGTCAGGTGCCCCCCCCCACTATGCAGAAATGTAGCAACAGACAATGCCTAATGACTGATGGATACCCTGCAGACACAGCACGCTACCTGTTAATGTACAACACAAAGGTCAGCACCACAGTACAAACTACCTGGACTTGATCCACACATGCAATACAGATGACCATACTGGGCATGTTCTCACACTTAAACACATGAAGGCCATGTCTGCAAACACCAGTGGACCAGACATATCTGGCAGTCACAGTTCTCAGTGCAGACACATCAGTATGCACCACTCCTGCCTTGCACACACAGTAGATAGGAATACAGACATATATGTAAGGACAACACACTATAATAAGCCAAAGGTAGATGGGCATAGATGTGTGGAAGAGGGTGACCGTGACAAGGAGCCATCTGGGCCTGTCCCACCCAGCACACAGCCAAAGGGCCCCAAACACATGAGGTGCGGATGTCACTCACTGCAGATACCAGCCACCAGTATCTGTCTGCATGACAGACTATGTGGTACACGTGCCAGCTGTTAAACATGACTGTACATGGAAGTAATTATCTAGTAGCTGTATACAAGTACCTGTGATATATGAACCCGTTTGTGCCCGCATGTGGCATGTCAACCCATACATGAATGGGTTATGGCCGATGCACACACTGCCCTCCCCATAGCAGTATTATGACAAGCCTACTGAGGTCATCCAATGTGAAATACACCTTTGGGAGAGCTGTAGCTCCGTAATCTCCATGGCGTGTCCCATAACTGCGTACTGCTGTAGTGACAAACTAGTTAGGTAGTAGTTCTAACCCCAGACCTAGCAATTGTGTATTTGTGTGTGTGTGTCTGTCTGTCTCTGACTGTGTAGATTGAAATGCTTTTGAGGCTACTCACGCTCTGTACAATTCATATACTCAACTTCGGCAATGCTGCTGATATCACTCACCTAGAACTACACCTCTGGAAATCCATAGCTCAGTAATGTCTGTAGTGTGTCCTGTAACTGCGTACTGCTGTAGTATGATAAGGTAATTAGGTAGGTGTTCTAACCCCAGACCTGGCAACTGTGTGTATCTGACTGAGTAGAGAGCAATGTTTTTTAGGCTACTCCCGCTCTGTAAAATTCATATACTCAACGTTGGCAAGGCTGCTGATGTCCCTCACCTAGAAATACACCTAGAAATACACCTCTGGGAAAATCATAACCCTATAATCTCCATAGCACATCCTCTAACTGTGTACTCCTGTAGTGTGATGAAGTAGATAGGTAGGTATTTTAACCCCAAACTTGCCAACTGTATTTGTGTGTGTGTGTTGTATGTCTGACTGAGTAGAGAACAATGCTTTTTAGGGTACTCACACTCCTTAGAATTCATATACTCAACGTTGGCAAGGCTGCTGATCCACCTAGAAATACACCTCTGGGAAGGTTGTAGCTCAGTAATCTCTGTAGTGCGTCATGTAACTGCGTACTGCTGTAGTGTGATTTAGAATGGCGGTAGGGTTCCATTTCCATCCATGGCAGTTTTGGATGTTTTGTGTGTATTTCAATGTCTGTGTATGGAGCAATGCATTATAGGCTACTCACTCGCAGTACATTACAAATGCCCGACTTTGGCAATCCAGCTGATGTCAGTCATTGTGAAATACACCTTTGGGGGAAGGGTTTCTCTAGTAATCCCTGTAGTGTGTCCTATAACAGCTCCAAGCTGTAGTGTGATATAGACTTCGGTCAGGGGTTCTATACCCACACAAGTCAGTTGTGCAGGCTTTGTGTGTGTCTCACTGTCTCTGTAGGGAGAAATGCATTTTAGGCTAGCCACTCGCAGTACAGTTGACATGTCCTAGTTTGGTAATCTTGCTGATGTCATTCATTGTGAAATACAACTTTGGGGAAGATGTACTTCAGTAATGTCCATGGTGTGTACTATAACTGAGTATTGCTGTAGTGTAATAAACTAGTTAGGTAGGGGTTCTACTCCCAGACATGACAGGTGTGTGTGTTTGTAGCTCATATCCTTTGTAGAGGTGGGTGTGAGTGTGGGCAATGTAGATGGGATTTTTCTTATTTCATTTATGGTGGCCCTACTATATATCACAATGTCAGCCATACAGGGATAACAGATGTATATTAGCTGAGAGGCTGGAGTGCAAAGCCATACATGTGACATCAAGGCCAGTCAATCACAGTTAGCAACCCCAGTGTGCCTTCACATGTGACTCACAACGGACATACCATGCCTGACAACATGCCCTGTATGGACAAATGACACTAACATCAGGGAATGCTGTAAGCATGCTATCAATGTAGGTGCAGGGGAATCCTGCTTCCCATTACCAGTTCCTGCCACAGGTGGGTAAGATTGGCACATCTGATGATAATCTGTGTTCACAACATGGGCCGGAGACCCCAGGTATGGTTCCACATGTCACTGTACATGCATGTGGGAGGTGTGCACATCCTAGACACGATCCATGCCATGGACTAAGGAACACATACATGGCAAGTGATGCACAGCATTGGCCATACACAATAGTCACCCAGGTGACTAGATGGGGGATGCAATACCCACCTGTGTGGGAAAATGCAGAAACTACAGACCTGAGCCACAATGCTGAACATTGTCATGTGGCCTGATGCCAAGGTATGCCCATCGCCTACCCTTGTATAGCCTGCTGGCACTGTTGAACACCACACACTTGTGCAGATATGCACCCATTCATGTCAGAACTGGCACCCAGTGTGTTTGTGTGTGTGTTGTATGGTGCATATGTCCACATCCACACTCACTACAATCCCCCAGAGCACAGTGAAGCATGCTGTCTGATGTCTGACACCTCCTCATACTCATTGCCCATACGACCCTCATATGACCCGTGTGGTGCATGTGGCACCTGCACATTGATGTATCGTGGCAATCTCACTAGTGATGAGTTGCACTTCTGGCCCTGCCAAGTGTGTCAGTGTGTGTGCGTCCTTGTGTGAGTGTGCCTGTGTTGACGCTGGCACCTGATCATGCAGACAGGCATGTGTATGTTACCTACTCTATATCTATCGTATCCCTGTTGCAGATGTCACCCACCATCACAGATATGTTCTGAATGCTCCACAGCAGGTAACCCATGTGGCACATCCAATAATGGCATTGAACTGTGATAGCACTACATAATCATTGGGGGATTGATACTCTGTGCTGGAAGGTGTGTGACACAAGCATGCTTCAGTTTTACTCTCCCACCCCTCCCTGACATGTATTCGCCTCTGTCTGCCTCCCCCATCCCCTCTCTGGTGGATGTGGAGACCCACACCTGCTTTGCTTGGGCAGCAGCATGTGTATTTTAAGTGAAGCTCATGATCAGCTGATGGCCTCTTTACAAATTGCAGCCCTCCCCTAGCTGATTGCATGTGGAACAGCTGTGGTAACATTCCCATAGCCAATTGCATGGAAACACATTCCAATACCTGGGAACATCATGGTGGTGTTGGCCCTTTTCTGTCACTGTGAGCAGGAACTAGATCTGTTGTTTGGCAAACTGCATCTCAGATGGATTGGGGATTTCCCTCTAACAACATATACTGTAGAAAGAGGGCAACAAACAGGAGGGGGATGTGCCTGACCTGACTACAGACTGTAAGTGCTGCTATACTGCATTTGGAGTAATGTTGGTTTAACAGTGGTTGTCTGGATATGCCTGTTGTACATGTCGCAATACCTGCCATGTCAGTTCCATGTATATGAGGAATCCCCATCTGCAGGGTTCTCTGCAGACTGGACAGTGTTGTGCCTTTGGTCTCATGTGCTAGCCACTGTGCATCTATCTGTGGAATGCAGAAGGTAGTTTGAGGATTGCAGTCTGTAGATGGTGAATGTCGTGACAGCTATTGACTTCATATCCCTTATAGTACATATGTTGCAACAAACACCATAACAATTAAATTTATGAGATTATCACAGCAACATGTCTATACTGGCCCTGTGTATGTGCTGTCAGCCACACCTCTGCCAACCTTTGTACATATGTTGTGCATGAAGTGGTGCATATGTACTGAAAACCATAAATAGTGTGTGTCATCATATCTGATAACAAGCCAGTGATATGTCAGATTGCTACACATGTCATGTACAGTAGGGGTTATATTTCATGACATAATCTGGACATTCTGTGGATGTTTGTACAGTACTCAGGTCTGTGTAGAGATGGTGAATGTAGGCAGTGTGTGTATTGTTAATATGTACCTTAGTCTGTGTACAGACTGTGGTCGATGTTATTCTTCTAGCTCCCTTTCTATATGATGTTACACACTGCCCCACTGTATGGTACCGTTTTGGCATACATGCTTGTAGGGCCATGCACACACGTGCCCCATACCACAGACAGCCATCAGACCAAACTGTGTAGCAGCCCAGTATATGTAGGGTCATTCTGTGAGTGGCACATATGAGGATGGTGTAGAACAGATAGTCCATATACTGTAATATTATGCTAGCTTACCATATGTGGATGTGGCTGTGTTCACATTGGTTGTGGTTATGCACTTTCACACAGGTGTCTCTTACCCTGTGCTGTGACATGGATGTTGAGCCTGCTATATATGCAGGTACATGTGCATCCCCCCATACGAGATATAGGCCAGTGTTGTGCCAGTCTGCCTGTAGCCTGCACAGTGTATTGTTACATGCCTAGCAGCTTAGTGTACTTACCCAGTTAGATGTCATGTGCAGTCATGTGCAGATACTTGCCAGATGTACCACTGCCAGGCCTCCCTTAAATGTCATGTATGTCACACAGAGCAGTGAGATGTGGTACAGATGTATGTCAATATCTAGTGGGTAGTATGTGTCCATGGCACCCCTGTACCAGCAGTCATTATGTGTCAGGCCAGACAGGAGTGTGTGAATCCAAAACCTATGGTGGCATATGTATATCAGTCGTTATGTGTTATACCCATTTACATGGCTGTCTATATCCATATTGTCAGGCCTGGTACACATATTGTGCAATAAGAGATTATGTGTATACCCCTGGACTGTACATTGTGTGTCCAAGTTCCACATATATTGGCCAATATCTCTGCTGCACTCCACAGGGGCATTACATGCTAGTGGCGGTACTTTACAATGATTTCCTTAGGATATCTGTCAGTAGCCAATGGCATACATGTCATAAGCAGATGTGACCTTCCACACACACCATGTCTATGAAGACAATCCCAATGACAGTAGCAATAGTCTAGTAATATACCTGTATACATAGCTGACATTCCCTTGCACTACGACTTTGGGACTATAGGGGCTGGGGTAGGGGTACACTCCATGTCCAGGACATATGGCGGAAATATATGTACATATACTTATTCAGATAGATATAGTATATGATTACACATGTGTAGTACTTCCAATTTCCACCGCCATGGCAACCACCCACTATGAATCCCTACATCATGTGGGCATGGTCCCTTTACATTTCCTGTGTGATGGACATCCTTCCTGTGTGTGGCCATCAGTGTTACAGACAGCAGGCAGCAATACCAGTTACAGGAGAACCTGCACACTCAGGGCAGCCACATACTTGTAGGAGGATCAGGAACTACAGACAGACTATGAGTAGAGTTGTGATATGCTTTGTATAGTACTGGTGTTACAGGATGTGTGTGTGTACATACTAGTTCACCTTGGAATGCAGTCTTTCTGCATAGCTCACTACTGTGGGCCTGTCTTCTTGCTGTACAGAGGTATGTCTATCATGTGTTGTCCATCCACCACACAGGTCCTGTGTCAGATATTACACTGGCAGTGTATGTGTTGCATGCTATCAGTACATGGCTACATCCATTTCTGTTTCTAACCTCAATTCCCTGACTAAGGGTACGTTGCAGACTATCCTGTAACACCTGCACCTTGCTTAGTGTATGGCAACACTGTTCAACATATGTGCCTGTGTTCCAGCCTCTGTGCTCCATCTACATACCAAGCTTTGCACATATGTCATGCTGTTGGGGTTGTTCTGTAGTGGGTTGTGAGTATATCACACTGCCATTGCTGCCATTATCCCACTGCTGTTGTGTCCCCCACACATACAGTGGGGCTAGTGCCATATATGTGTGGGCGTCACCTACACAATACTAGTGTGCCCATATACACTCCAGAGGGCAGTGTATGTAACAGTGGTATATGGGCCTGTGTTATGGAGTCTAGGTGGGGAGCACCATAAATGACCTAGGCTGTTACAACATGTGGGGTATCAGGGATGAGCTGCAAGGTATCTGGATGTACAGTATAGTATACGTCACCTGTATTTACATTACTTACATGAATTGGGGTACTGCAAGCCTACTGCCTCCAGTTATACGGACTGTTCTGTTTGTCGGTGTGCTTGTGATGGTGTCAGTTATGCCTTATGTACCAGTTACAACTCATGTGATCACATAACGTCTTTACCACCTACTGAGTTTGTACTGAGTGTAGATAGAGGCTGCTGAACTACACACCTGCAGTACATACTGTTGATTGTTTGCTATCCTGTGGCCCAGTCTGTCTTCACTAATGTACAATCTGAAGGGTGTGGCCTGGACAGTAACAGTTGTGAACCTTTCCAGACTACTGCATTAGTGTAACTGTTTCATAGGTTCATAGGTTCATAGGTTCATACTAGGCTATCTGCCCTAGGGCATTTATAAGCCTAGCCAGAGTGTGTGTGGCTTTCACCACCCCTTAGGATGAGAATACTACACCCATTTAGGGTTTAGTTTACTGTGCCTCTGTCTAGTAGTGACACAGAGATGACCCCCGGGGTAAACCTACGATCCCCCATCCACTCGTCAAGATTTCTCTTGAATAGAGTTAGTGAGGGGCTCTGCCTAACATGGATTGGGATTCTGTTCCAGAGTGTAAGGAGCCTCTGGGTTATGAATCTGTCTCTCCAGCATGTCCTATTTATTTCTGTGTTGAGGTTTAAGTCTCTTGCTCTCGTGGCTCTGATGGATTTGGATTTTTTGAGGTGGAGCATGTCCATTAATTCTGGATTGGACATGGCCTTGTACGTCAGGCACAGGTCACCTCTGAGTAGGCGGTATGCGACTGAATAGAGATGGAGTTTTTTCAGGCGGGCAGCATATGACATATGTTTAAGACCCTTTATCCTCTTGGTGAGGAACTTTTGGGGTCTTTCCAACTACTGCAGGTGTCGGGTAAGATACATCCCAAATGGGGCATTGTACTCAATCATTGGCCTGATAAGAGAAGAGTACAGGGCACAATGACCTCTTGATCTAGATGTGAAACCCTTCATGATAAGGTGGGCAATATAGAAGGTCTTCCTAACCACTTTGGCAATGTGAGTGTCAAATGAGAGGTTACTGTCAACCTGGGTCCCTAGGTCCCTGATTACCTCTTCCGTACTTAATGAATTACCACCTATGTGGTAATTTGTGGGTACCTTGTTTTTCCCAAAGGGTATGACTATACATTTTTTGGCATTCAGCTTAAGGCCATGGCTCTGGCACCAATTATCTGTTTCTATGAGGCCTCTCTGAAGGATGTTTGTGTCAGCTGGAGTATCAATTATGGTGCCCAGTTTGCAGTCATCTGCGAACTTTGTCAGCCACAATCCTCCTATGTTTGCCTGTACCTCGGAAAAATAAATGCCAAACAAGAGGGGTCCCAGGACTGAGCCCTGTGGGACACCGCTTGTGACTGGCTTAGAGTCTGACATAGCTCCAGCAACTCTGACCCTGTGGGTTCTGTCCTTGAGCCAGTTTGCAACCCATCTCATGACATATGGGTTTACATTTAAGCTGGTGAGTTTGTCTATGATGCCCGAGTGGGGTATTGTGTCAAAGGCTTTTGCAAGGTCAAGGTAGGCTGTGTGAACTGCCTTACCCTCATCAATGGCCTTAGTGACTGTTTCAAAAAAGTCAACCAAGTTCAAAAGGCAGAATCTGCCCTTGACAAAGCCAAATTGGGTAGGATCCAATGTCTGTAGGTCCCCAATGTCCTTGTTTATGAGTTCCATAATGAACCTCTCCATAGCTTTGCAGACCAGGCTCGTCAAGCTTATGGGGTGGTAATTTCCAGGGTCCGTGAAGCACCTTTGTGAAGTGGGACCACTGTTGCCGTACACCACTCTTTGGGTACGTATCCTGTAGTAAGGCTAAGATTAAACAGTAGCCTTATGTGTGGGTTTAGTTCCTCTTGGAGTTCATGTAGCACACAGCCCGGGACACCTTCCAGTCCCATTGATGCTGTGTTTTTAGCTTTAGATAGGGCGGCTCTCATCTGGGCATCTGAGATGTTAGGGAGGCTACACTCTGCTGGGATAGTTATTTCTCCTTTTGGGGGGGGGGGGAATTTGCACTGAACCTGTCTGCCAGAATGTTGGCAATGTCAGTGGGTTCAGTGTATTTTGTGTCATTTTGGACTAACTCTGAGCATATCTGGGAGTTTCCACCCAGGTTTCTAACATAGCTAAAGAAGGCCTTGTGATTGTCTTTTGTGTCTTTTGTGATTTTTCTCTCAAAGTTGGCCTTGGATGATTTTATGAGTGATCGTAGTTTTTTTGCTAGTACTGATCAGAGATGCCTTCCCTTTTAGGGATTTTGCTCTGTCATGTAGTAGCTTCCTCCTTCTGTTGTAAAGTTTGTTTATGGCTGGGGTCCACCAGACCGGGCGCCTGCCTTTGGGGGAATGGGTCTTGGTTTTATTTGGGATTGCATGATCCATGCATTCTTGAAGGTGCCTGTAGAAGGCATTTGTAAAGGATTCAGCAGTGTGGGTTGTGGTTTCCACTGGCCCAGGGACCTTGAAGGATACCACTTCAGTCTTAAGAAGTGTGAAGTTGGCTTTTGAGAAGTTCTTCACTGCGGTCTTTTGTGCAGGGGGTGGGGGCAGGATGTGGATTTCCAGTGAGATTAATTTATGGTCTGATCTTACCAATGAGGGATATACTTCCGATGTGGAGCATTTTGTCCCCATGTTTGTGATGATCAGGTCTAGTATATTGTCTCCCCTTGTGGGAATGGTGACTAGTTGTTCCATCGCATTTGACTTTATGAATTCTAGGAACCTTTGGGCTAGGGTGTTTGGGCTTGAGTAATGTTCCCAGTCTATGTTTGGGTAGTTGAAGTCTCCCAGTATGATGGTATTTGGAGAGACATTCCTACTCTCCAGTGTCTTCGGGAAGGCTGTGTGGGGTCCCTGAGTTTGAGAGGGTGGTCTGTAGCATGCTACAAATTGTAAGTCAGTTTTGCCTATTGTTAGTTGCACCTGGATGGTCTCCGATGCTTCGTGCGTTGCCACTAACCTGGATGTGTGGGTATCTTTGATGAATATGGATACTCCTCCTCCTTTTGTGGTTCGGTCCAAGTTTTGGGGCCGGAAAGCATGATATGAGGTAAAACCTGATAGTGCTGGGGTGCTCTCAGGAGCCTTGAACCAGGTTTCAGTCACTGCACAGACATCGATGTTCTCCTTACTGAGGAGGGCTTTGAGAGCGTGCATCTTGAGGTTTAGACTTCTGGCATTGAGCAGCATTACCCTTATTTTTTTCCACTTGTGTTTTCTAGGGAGGTAGGTTTGTCATTTGAGCTTTGCCTAAAAAAAAGCACTATGGGGGTGGCAAGAGCCTTGACCAATATCCGGAAGCCCAGGGGTGACAGGTGCAAGCCATCCCTTGCGAAGCAGCGTGGCTTGTCGAGCATGTCATCCCAAGCAGACAGACATTGGATCCCCTTAGAATGACACCAGTAATTAAGCCAATTGTTAAAACTGATCATTTTGTCTTTGTACTGTGGCATCATTCTTGGTGAGGGTAAGATGCTGCTCAGTGTCAGGGTCACACCGGCCTGGGCTACATAATCAGAGAGCTCCTCTATGTCTCTTTTCATATAGTCCAGGGAGGTACGTCTCAGGTTGTTCACAACGGCATGTACAATGACTGAGTCATATTTGTACTTGCTGTGGAGTGACCTGAGTGCTTGTGTTATGTGGATTCTAGCTCCCGACAGGCAGCTTACTGTGACCTTTTCCTTGTTCAGTCTGGTGAGCGGGACGTCAGTGTGTCTGACTATGGAGTCACCTATTACAAGTGTATCTGGCATGTTCTTTGGCCTTAAGGGCTGTGACTGTTTAGCACACTGACTTTGTGAACTATGTGTTGCATGTGCTATGTCTTGAGGTGGCGGTTGCTTGGGTGTCTGCTTTGGAGGCCTCTGTTGTTTTGGTAGATTTTTAATCAGCGCCTCCGAGTATGTTTTTGTGTGTTTATGTATTTGGTTTGCAGTTGTGATAGTTCTATGTGAGGCTGGGTTTGTGGTGTGCGTGGTTACCTTCTCCTCCTGACTGGTCTTGCCAGTACTGAATTGAGAGAGCTCAGCCTCCAGTTTGGCTATATAGTTGCATCTCTCGCATATATTTGTATTTGTTGGGAGGAGGAGAGGGTTGTCTGTGTACATGAGGCAATTGTAACATTGCCTCAAGATTCCCAGATTCACCAGCTGAACAGGAGAGGATGCCAGCAACTGACCCTTCGACATGCTAGAATAGTGAAAAAAAGATTGCTGTGTAACTGAGTCAGAAAGGATCTATAGGGAAATTGGTAATCAAGGGAATTTAGGTGAATGAAGTACTTTCTTTTGTTTAAGAGTGCTTTACCTGTATAAAAAATGCTTTAGGAGCAAGTGCTGAGCTTTTCAGTTAGAGTATAGGCTGTTTAGATTGCAAGTAGAGCAGTTCTAAGGGAAAAATTGAAGAGTAGACTTTACGGAGCCAGAAATAGTTTAAACTTGATTAACCGGCGCTGCCCAATGCTGCTCTATGAGCAACTTGGCTAATTACAAAAAGTGCTAAAGTGCTCAAAAATGGACTTTATAGCAGGGGGTTGAAAAGAGCCAGGAATTTACCCAAAATGGCCAATAAACTACAAGTTGCTGGGCTGGAACCAATCCTCTAGGGACAAACAGGTTGATCAGTGCTCCCCACTCCCACTGATGAACAAAGAAGCTTCCTATTATCCAAATATGGATATGGATAGCACAGGAACTAAGACAAAGCCCAGAGATCAGCAAAATCTGAAGACTGGACTATTCTAGTTCAGAAAAGCGGGAAAAACAAGGATATTTTTTTGTTTTTTTTTCGTTTTTTTACAGAGAAAGGAGAAAAAGATACAGTAGCAAACAGTAAATGCTATAAAACGGCTCGTGCACTTGAGTGTGTTAGCCTAACAATTAATTTAAACAAAAATAACTTTTTAAAGTGCTAACAGTTTAAAATCTACACAGGTCCAGTAAAAACAATATGCAGACTTCCAACAGTTGCAGTTCTCTGTTTATATGGTTGTCAGTGTCTGAACAGCTATATGACATGGCATATAGAACTGTAATAGTACCCAATTAAAGGTTTCCCATTTCTGCAAACCTGTGTGTGGTGTCTTTCCTATGACCTTTCTATGGGTATATGTTGCAGGCAATGATTGACATTTGTATGGGTGGCGCATATCGTGTCCAGTTGTTCAGGTGTTAACTGTAGGCATAGTGGCTGTTCCATATTGTGTGCACCTTCTACATATGTATCATACTATACATATAGCTGCGTGTGTATGTGTAGTCACACACACACACATATATATATATATATATATATATATATATATATATATATATATATATATATGTATATCTGTATATGCATATCTGTGTCTGTGTATCTGTATCCTGGGGATGTTGATGGCTTCCACATATTACATGTCCTATGGGAGGCAGTCTGTACTTGGTAGTGTATTGCAGGGTGCATGTGTTTGGCTGTGGGGGGATGCCTATTTGTACCAGACGTATAGTATGTGGGGCCTCTCAACCCCATTTACGGTGCATGTGGACATATGTGTATTTGTTAATCTGCCATTGCTATCTACAGATGTATGGCCATATATATTTATATATATATATATATATATATATATATATATATATATATATATATATATATATATATATATATATATATATATATATATATATATATATAATGTGCTGTTTATATGTAGACATATAGGTGTAGACACATATATGTCAAATTTAGGCATATTCATGTATATATATATATATATATATATGTATAACATATATATATATATATATATATATATATATATATATATATATATATATATATATATATATATATATATATATATATATGTGTCAATGTGTGTGTATATATACATATATATATATATATATATATATATACATATATATATATATATATATATATATATATATATATATATATATATATATATATATATATATATATATATATACATATATAGATATGTTGTATCTGTTTAGTTTTTAATATTGTTACACACACAGGCATCTAGGTGTTGGTATACATTCTCTGTACTGTTGCATGACAGGACTGGATGATATGTTTCTGAAAACATTGAATGTCTTTTTATTTGTCATGGCTTAGTGGTAAAGTACTTTGTGTATGGAGTGCAGTGTCCTGGTTTTGAGCCTTGCAGAGGTAATTTATTTTGTTGCAGGGCAGAACAAGGGCCATTGGATACAGAGCGATTAAGGCACTTTAAAGCAGTTGTACGTGGGTTTGCGCAGAGCTAAGCACTGCTAACCTCTGGTTACAGTTTATCATACTCTTGTTAGCTTTTAAATTGCTTAACCTGTGTAGGCATAGCTTACCCCCATGCAAACAAGTTTAAACCTGCTTACTGCTGCTTACAAGTGCCTGCTGCCACTTACCCCCATGCTAATTTCTTTAAGAGAAAAGAAAAAAGGGTTGATAGGAAAGTGGTGAAAAAGGGGCACAAAGAGGGTAAGACAGTAGGAGAAATAGCTAGGCATGTGTAGGAAGTGTGTAGGAAATGTCCATAGCTGCCCATTTCTTCTACAACAGCTGTGCATATACACTGAATGTGGAGGTAGATTTAGCGCCTCAAACACCTGGGAGAGGGGTGCGGACAACATAAATTCATTGTGATGCCAATTAGACCAGATTACATGTGTCCAGTGGACACGTGTGCGAAATGGACAGCTATGTATGGGGCATGATGTTTTTGTGGGAACAGATTGCCCTTTTTTATCAAGGTGAGAGTGGGACATTGAGGAGTGCTAGTAAGTATAATCTGGGAGGTAGTTTGGGTAGGTTAACAGACAAGACAAACAAGACACATACAGGGGTGGTATATGACACATGTGGGGGTAAACACCTTGGATGGGGAGGGTTGTTTGGAAGTAGCAAGCCCATGAGCCCCCAAATGGGAACAGTGGGACTGAGGTCCCCACCCATGGGTAGTCACCACTGTACCTTCACGCCATCAAAGGTGGCTGTGCTGGGGGCTGTGTAGAAGGTGCAGGCTCACTCTCTAATTGTGCCACTTGACCCTCAAGCTGGCATAGCCGGTCTCGAAACTCCAGATCAAGCTCCCTACGCACCATGGCTCGGATATGTTGACGGGTGACAGGTTCCTCTCTGTGCCTGCTCCCAGGGGGGGCGAGTCCCATCCCCTGCAGCGGTTCCACCCAAAGGTGGCACAGGGCCCACGGAGGAGGAGGTCCCAGGCTGGGCCCCAGATGTGCTGGTGCCCAGTGCCATGTCCAGCTGAGGTGGGACAGGTGGGTCCGCTGGGATGGGCCTTCCCATATGAGCTAAGTTGTAGCAGGTTTACGACAGATATGGGTTAGTAACAGTCAACAGCATTCAGGATTAGTTATAACAGCATGCATAGGTATTCCCATTAATCCAAAACACCAGATTTAACACAGTTGCAGAGCAGGTAGAACACGTGCCTATATGGAACAATAGTAGCCATTACAAGAGCATGCAGGTTTCATTGATGGCAACAGGCCACCAATATGGGTGTATTTTAACATAGCACATGCATAGAAACAAATGTGAATATGTATAAACCATTAGTGCATATGTCCCAACAAATGTTTGGAGTGTACACAAACCAGTTGAGGAGTGTCATTGGGTTATTTCACACATATGGTATGGGTGAGAGAGAGTCCAGTTAACAACTAACATATCCTTGTAGTTTTCACTACATTCCTAGTCACTGCAGTGATCTTTCCCTTACAAGTATTATTACACTACCCAATGGCCTTATATTGTACACTGGTATGTTTATAGATTATTATATACATGATCTGTGTCTTACATACATGCATGACAAGATGCAGGTGTTAATGCAACATATGTTGAGTATTGCTGTCATACACTTTGGGTGAGGTGCTAGACAGGTTTGTTTTCATATACATTCTATGACTATGTACACGTTTGACTTTCAGTTATATGTCATTAACAGCTGCGTACTTTTCTGGGTTCATCACACTGCTTTTTCAGGGGAACAGGGTACCAACAGGCTGGTGATATGGGCCATTTATCTGGACATGCTGGACAGACTGGAACAGTTGTGGGGTATGAATATGCATACAACTGTCTATATGAACATTCTAGCAAATTCTGTACAGTTGTTGGGTGTAATTATACATACAGCTTTCTATCTGAACATTGTAACAAAATCTGTACAGTTGTGGGGTATGATTATGCATACAACTTACTAGCACTCCCAGGATTCAAACCCCTGCTGTGTGTGACAATAAAATTATCATTAACATCACAGTACACTGTGCCATCAAGGAACTGATGTGAAGCTTTCTACTATTTTCTTTCTAAGTCTCCTTCACTTGCACAATATGACTGACCTCTTGGCACTTCCAACATTGTTATACAGAACTTCATACACATTTTATCTGCATACTACAGTGTGGGTAACACTGCTTAATACAACAGTACTATTTATAGTATGCAACAGTTCAACTACATATGAAAGAAGAGGAAACAGAAGCACTCCAGGGGTTATACCTTTATTCACAGAATATTACACATTAATTCCTACTGGTACGACACTTTCTAAAGCTCTTATATTTATTTGTTATGACAGTACATGCAGAGAAATACTAACCTGCCTTGCAACGCAGCCTTTGCAACCTAGCATCATGGGATTGCTAGTTTGCAGCCCACTCATCTGCAGCTGTCGGAGGAATACAGTGCTATTTAGCCATACCTATTCATAGTATACACAATCTAGGCAATTCTTAACTACTTAGTGGAATGAGTACTTACTCAGTACTGGGCATTAGCCATCTGCCAAGACTCCTGGATCCACTGTTCCAGTACATCTCCCCTCCGCCGCTTCAGGTCAGCATGGTGGTGCCTGACCTGCTCACCAGTCCGGGGGATACCTGTGGCACTGGTGATGTCACGGGCGAGACTGTCCCAGGCCTCCATTTTACACTGTGAGCCCTGGTACTGGCCCTGCAGTAGTCTCTCCTCATGGTGTTTTACCAGAAGCCATACCATGAATTTTGACTCTTGGATGCCCCAGCGCTGCACTCTAAAATAAGTGCCTTCACCCCCACCAGCCATTCTGCCTGCAGTAGGAAGCTACAACCAGTTATGGAACGTATTCCCGCCTGTGTGGTTTAAATATGGCCAATTACCGACACTTTTCTGTGATTGGCCAGGTTTGAAGAGGGTTAGCTATGGGCACACCTGCTTACCTAAGGTTGTGCTTAAAGGGGTATACCAATAGGCAGATTGGATTGGCTCCCCTACACATTGCTTACTCTTACTAAGTTGAGCTGTGCTGCGGTTAGCATTGCTTAATAGTTAATTTGCATTCTATTTGCATTTTGGCAGTGATTTATTCTTCATTATAGGTTATATATGTGTCTGGTGTCCATGATTCATGTATACATACACTGTATAGGGACCTGGGGACTTCTACACTTTATTACAATAACACCTCACATCTATGCTTACTGCAGTACTCCAGTTCATATACTTATGTTATGTAGCAAGTTATACCACTTCACACTGTACATAGATGCAGTAGTCTCTCCTAATGATTTTTGATTCCTGGATGCCCCAGCGCTGCACTCTAAATCGAATGCCTTCACCCACTCCAGCCATTCTGCCTGCAGTAGGAAGCTACAACCAGCTACGGGTAGTATTCCCGCCTGTCGGTTTAAATACGGCCAATTTCCCACACTTTTCCATGATTGGCCGGTTTTGAATAGACTAAGCTATGGTCACACCTGCTTACCTACAGTTAGCAGTGCTTAAAGAGGTATATCACTAGGCAGATTGAATTGGCTGCCCTACACATTGCTTACAATTACTAAGTTGAGCTGCACAGCAGTTAGCATTGCTTAATAATTAATTAGTATTTAATTTGTCTTTTGGCAGTGATTTATTATTCATTACAGGTTATATATGTGTTTGGTATTCATGATTCATGTGTACATACACTGTATGGGGTCCTGGGAACTTCTACACTTTATTACAATACCACCTCACATCTATGCTTACTGCAGTACTCTAATTCACATATTTATATTATGTAACAACTATACCACTTCACACTGTACATAGATTCGGTTCACATGTTTGGTTTGATTTACTTGTGGTGAGGATTAGTTTTCTGATACCTCATTCATCTGTATTGCTATGCTGGTTTAGTGGTTGACTACTGTGATTATAGTGTACAGGGTCCTTAGTTCGAGCCTTGCAGAGGCAGTTTATTTTGTTGCCGGGCAGAACACGTGAGTTTGTGCAATGGTAAGCACTGCTAACCTCTGGTTACAGTTTCTTAAACCAGTTAACTTTTACTTTGCTTAATCTGTGTGGGCAATGCTTACCGCCGCCCACACAGGCGTACCCCTGCTTGCTGCCACATACCCTCATGCTACTTCATGTACATGTCAGTTTTTTACATGCTTAAGTCATGTGTACATGTCAGGTATGACTGTTCACGAAGGTCAGCGTAAGGTTAAGTGGAATTCCAGTTTAGCATTTCTGGTTAGGCTACACTCAGGTATTCGGGTTAGGTTTAGTTATGCCATACCTGCGTTGTAGAGTAGATGTGAATAGTGGAGGTGTAGGCAGGTAGGTGGAGGGGGGGACATTTTAACTGTATAGTAGGGTATTCGTCTAATTGGTGGGAGTGTGGTAGTGCAGGTATGCAGGGTGTTGGGATATGTATGCGATGCAGGAAAGGAGGTATCAGTGTCAGTAGTTGGTGTAGGGGTCTGGAGTGCTGTGGGTGGCGGACTTCGCCAGGTGGTGATCCAAGTGTGCTTGGGTTTTCCCTTTATGTGTATTTACATGTGTAGTCTGGGACAGCTGCAGTAATACACCTGGGTTGGGGGGTTCCAGATTCTGCCAATATAGTTGTGTGGAGGGTGTCACCTACTTGTGACTGTGGACATTACTATGGATGCAACAGCAGTCGATATGTAAGTGGTGTTATTTGGCCACACAGAGGGGCTGATAGTAGGGGACATGTCCAGGGAGGTGCAGGATGGCTGATGGAAAGGTCCACAGCTGGCCATTTCTTCTACAGCAAGAGCTGTGTATATACCCTGCATTTGGGGGTAGGTCTGGACAATCACACCCCTGGGTGGGGGGTGAGGACAGCAACATAGCTCTCAACCGATCAGAGAAAAATCTCAACAGAATCAGGGACAAGGACAATCAGGGACATTTTCTAAATATTTGTAGTATTAACCTGAAACATTTGCGGAATAAGAGAATGTGGATTAATATAGGTTTTCTGACATGAAATGTCTATAACTCTGAATTACTATCATTATTTATTAAGGGCAATTCACTACCTTTTCTTCGGCACTCACCCGTTTTCAGGGGGATTAAGAGGGACAGACCTAAAATTCTAGTCTATATCAGGGACAGTTGAGAGGTCTGGACCACAATAATACCTTGTGATGCCAATTAGTTCGGCTTACATGCCTACAGTGGGGTGTTGCGAACAAGTGTTCTTTGGTGTCATTTAGTGGGTTTGCAACAACACATCTGGTTATAGCGTTCTTTGCCATGTAAACTAGACTTTGCTGCAGTGGCACTCATACCAGGTGTGGCTGATCGTTAGGCATTGGCTCTGCCCAATGCACACTATTGCTTACATCCCTGGGGTGGTCCACATAGAACCACTCCAGCCAACACCTGCACAGTTAGGCCAATAATTTCATAC
>NC_056746.1:1006834995-1007002495 GCF_019279795.1 Protopterus annectens | reverse complement strand
AAGTAACTAGTGAACCAGGTTAGGGTGGCATCAGAGCATCCTAGTGAGTGGAGTTGCTGGATAATTTTGATGAGGGAGACTGTGTCAAATGCTTTTGAGAGATCCAATAACAGGACTGATGTAAGTAGGTTACTATCTAGGGTGCTATAGATGTAATTTGTGAAGGAGACTAGGGCAGTAATGGTACTGTGGGATGGTCAAAAACCATGTTGTGAAGGGGATGGTAGGTTGTTGCTGGTTAGATATTCAACCAGTTGTTTGTGGATGCATTTTTCCATTATTTTAGATAGAAGGGACAGTATGGAAATGGCTCTAAAATTAGACAGGTCATGAGGGTTTCAACCTTTATGAAGTCAGGTGATTATTGATTTTTTCCAGAGCTGGGGGACTGCGTGTTCTGCAAGTGATCGGTTTATAAGGATACTTACTGGGAAACATATTGCCTTAGCACTAATTTTGAGTTATTCTGGGGGGAGATTATCAGCAGATAAAGAGTAATATTTGTATCTAAGAGGTTGCTACAGGTTGGAAATTAAATAATGGTATGGAGCTGATATTGCTTTGAGGTATGATGGATGGGTTAATGGGGGTTGGGGTATTGCCTGCATTTACTAATGTAAGGATAATATCAATAAAGTTTTTGTTAAATATTTCACTGATTTCAACTGGGCTTTTGTCTGGAAATGGAGATGAGTTTTGGGTGCTGCCAGGAGTTAGTAATGAGTTGACAGATTTCCAGAAAAGTCTGGGATTATTACTGTGGGTGTTTATTTGTTGGGAGAAGTAAGTCTTTTTGTCCTGATTAATGGCCTGTTTTGCTTTGTTTCTAAGTATTTTGAAGGCGGTTTCATTGGGTGGGGTCTTATCTTTTCTCCATTTGTGCCATGCTCGGTCTCTATTAATCAGTAATTGTTTGGCTGATTAGATAGCCAAGGAGCATGGTTATGTTTAACTTTGTTTTCTCTTATGGGGGCTATGAAGTTAAGGGTACCTATGAAGACAATATTGAAATAATGTACTATTTCATCTAAGGGAAGATATTTCAGTGGGTTCCAATTTAGTGTTTGTAATAGGTTACAAAAGTGAAATTGACTAAAACTGGCTAGATTTCTGGTATATTTGTATGAATTAATGCTTGGAGTGGAGGTTGATAGTCTATGTATCAGGGCTGGTAAGTGGTCACTTAGAGTGTTGGGAAGGGTGTTGGGATTGGACTAGTACTGTGGGTGGGATACTAATATCCCGTCTAGGGCAGATTCAGGGTGATTGTTTGTTGCGTTTTGGGGTTTGTATAATTTTTGTAAATTTGAACAGATTGATGGAGTTTGTGGAGTTGCTTTGTATTACTTTAAGCCAATTTATATTAGTGTCACTGAGGATAATAGTTTAATTTGAGATGTAGTAGTTAGACCATGATAGGAAGTCTTCCAATGTTGGGATATTGGAACCTGGAGGAATATAAATGGTGGCAATAGATATTTGTTTATGGATGTTGAAAAATAGTGATGCTAATAGGATTTCCATATTAGTGAAATTATATATATATATATATATATATATATATATATATATATATATATATATATTATAGTAGAACTATCTGGTTTTAAGATTAGAAACTCTTATAAGATGAAGTGATAAGAGGACCAAGATAAATGCTTGAGGTTTTTCATAACTTTTATGTGTATCTGTATGCCTAGGGGGCTGACGAGCAAGTTTTAGGTAAAATGTATTTTTATAGGTTAGTGGCCACTGAAAAGTTGCTGTTGGTTTTCTTTGCTCTATATGAAATTTCAGCATTATTGTCAACTGCTAAAGAGGAGAACCCCAGAACCTGAAGGCCTGCCTCTTGAGCTGTATCAGTGAGAAGGGTAGTTGAAGTTTTTGTTGTTCTGTAAAGTACTGAATGATATTTTGGTGACCCTGTAGAGTTCCCTTTTGTAGAGTGTGACAATTATAAGAATTACTACAAAGAAAGATAAAGATATAATTATCTAAGCTTTTTCCAGACCTGCATCAGTCCTTAACCATGATTATAATGGCCTTATGATTATTTGGCATCCAGGCTGGTGCTGGTGTTTCTTAGGATGAAACATGGTGATCTATGTGATTTTATTACTAGATAGCAAACATTTGATAACATTACTTAGAAAATGATGGTAACTGAACAGGCTTAGAAGATGGGGGACCCTTTTTAGTGGTCATCCTGAACTCCAATATGGCGTTTGAGAAAATTAATTGTGGTTATCTATTTGATGTGCTGAGCTGTTTCAGGTACCTACAATGTTTTTTCCAGCTTTTTTGCAAATATTTATTCTAATTATTTTGTCTGGCTCTGTGGTGTAGAGGGATGGTGGGATGGTGCCATAACTGTGACCAGGATTCAATTAGCAGCCTTGACACTGGTGGAGCCAAGTAGGGAGGATGGGGACTGAACGACCATGGCTTTCTTGCCTTTCTTCTGGTAGGGGAGGATTATCTTCACTCAAAGGTGCACTAAACAGTGCAGGTTCTCTAATGGAGGCTGAAGAAATCACTATCAGTGTCAAGTGTTTTGGGACAAGAGGCAGGGCAGTTTGGATGGACAGCCCTATGCAGAACTGTGGGGACATCCTCTGCGGTCAACACTTTGCTCCTTTGCACATTCTTCTCAATGTTTTACCAAATGTGAGTTGGAAAGTAGGACTTAAAACAGAAAAAAATTCAAACAATGGCTGCCTAAGTGCTGACATCCCCCAATCAAGCTTCCTCCTGGTCATAAGGAATGGATGTGCTGATTGGCTGGGGGAGGGGGCTGATGACTGACAGACAGTTGGAGCAAAATTGACAAAAAAGTTTATTCTAGTTTTGCAACATGAATCCTCAGGCTTTTTTCAAACTGGAAAAGGGTACTCATCAGGGTTGCCACTCTCCACTTGCTGTTTGCACTTTATGTTGACCCAGTGATCATGAAGTTGTAATGCTCTTGTATGCAGGCCTTGAAGTCACAGGACAGGAAGTAAAAATGTCTATCTACTGTGTCTGTTAGTAAACGTATACTACCCAGTGGAAGATCTTTGTAAGTAAATTAATTTGAGCAATTTGGGGACTTTTCTGGTTATAAAATTAACATATCTAAGACAGAAGCAATTGATGCAAATTTCACTCCCTCTGGGTGATTAAAAGACATATATATATATATATATATATATATATATATATATATATATATATATATGTTCTCTGGTAATTTAATATGTTGATGTGCATTTAACATCAACAGTTCAGGATTCAGTCATAAATTCTTATAGCAACCTGTTAAATAAGATATTAATTGGAAAACATAGATCATAAACAATTAACTTGGACCAGCAATTATCAGAAGATAAGATGTTGCCAGGCTTTGCCTTTGTGCCATGGTCTACATTTTTTTTTTTTTTTTTTAGATCTTAAGAGCTTATTTTCAGATTTTGCTTACATTCAAATTTTGTGTGGGGCAAGAAGAAGCCAAGAGTTGCTTGTGATAACTTTGTTCTGCAATGAAAGTGGGGTCAAGCGGATCAGTAATGACTGATTTTTTTTAACTGAAGGGCTTTGTGTTTTAACTGTTTTTGGCTATGGAATGCAAAGGGTCTGGAACTTTAGTGGAAGCAGTTGCAGCAAACAAAACACTCACTCAAGTGATATCTCATTGACTTCACTGGTTGATTGTGCTAAGGACCTAGGGTTCGCAAGGTTCAGTGCAACCAATTCTGTGTAAATTAAAGGAATTGTGCAATACATAGAGACTGGTGTAGAGGAGTAATAAACCTATGCATGCAAAATATTAGGAGCAGTTACTTGATCAAGGTAGGGTTCTTTCTCGGCAGCAATGTTGACAGCATTTTGATTTAACACCAAGTGCCAAATGATTTTTTGGCATATAGCACTTTATCTAAGTTATTTGATTAGGCAAAGATGTATCACAAAATCAGATGGAGTCAGATTGATTGTCTTGCAGTAGGTAAGGCAGAAGGACTGACATTCTAAAATGATAGCATTTAGGTTGTATGTACAGTTGATGCAGGCTATAACATATGTGAAACCCTTTTATTATAAAGGTGGTGGGGTTATTAGGGCTTTCCGTTAGAGAAGAAAATAGCAAAATTACCTGTTAAGCCTGTTAATGCGCTGTGTTATCTCAAGCACAATGTCATGCTTCAGTGGTGCAGTTTAATGTGAGTGCTGTAAAAAAAATGTTAAGCGATATTGTAGGATCATATTTTATGGTGTAGTGTCGGTTATATATTTGGTAGAAGTTTATGATTCATGCATTGTAAATGGGCTGGAGTTTTAACTTTTTGAGTCACCCGTGAAATGCTTGAAAGTTGCGAATAAGTCAGTTATTCTGAATAAGTACTTCAGTAATCAAACTGAATTAAATTTTGAAGCCTGATGTGCAGTGCGGACTGCTTTTATGATGATGTTTGTTTAATGCACCTATGTTTCATAGAAATCTGGTCAGATTTGTAGTGAAATAGAGTTGAGAAACTAAAGGTGAAAATTAGTTGTCTAGTCCTTTTTTCGACTGAATTTTTAAACAGGATAGTATACATTGGGATATCAAGTAAGGTGCGTAGAAGGGCATTAAAGGATGACTATAATCGATTGTGTCTGAAGTAATATTTGTTTGTGTTTGTTTGCTTGGTTGGTTATTTATTTATTAGCATTTGTTTCCTGGGATGATCTGACTGTGCATTCAAAGTAATTCCTTTTCACCAGAGGCCCAAAGATAAAAGCTTCTAAATGTTGTAAACACATACATTAGTTTCAAACACAATTTATAAATACAAAATGTAATATATGCATACAGAAGATTTGAGAAAAATACAACATATACATAGAATAACATAACTTTTAAGAATCTGAAGTGAAAACAGAAATGGTTACACAGTATAGTGAAAAAAACAGTGCTTGTACAGTATTGACCTCAGTCATGCAAAGTCTTCAGTCTAAACAGTCAAATCACACATTTTGAGGATAAAATCTCATTCGAGTCATTTGATATGAGGCATCAGCAACAAATATCAATAATTGTCATAAGTCAGGAGGTAATGATGACATAAAGAAGGATATATTTAGACAAAAAAGAAAAGTAGAGAGGCGTTTTATTTTGTGAAAAATAAAGTGTTAATGGTGTTTGGAGAGGAACTGAATGAGTAGGAAATAGTAGGGAATGAATAGGGTGAGCTAGTATTATATATACAGCTATATACATATTAATATGTACATATCATTTCTATCACAAGAAGATGTAGATGTCTGTGCAGCCACAGAAAACTGGTTTAAGGCCCCAGAGAGTACCCTGCCCCTATAAGGTTACAATGCCTTCCACACCTTTAGACCGCAAAATGGATGTGTTAAAACCAAAGGAGGCAGTGTTTTAATCTATATTAAACTCATTACATCCAAGTAATGGCTCCAGGTGCATTTGCAGTTAACTCCTACTGACGCCTCTAGGCATCAAATATTGCTTTCTCATATTTGCATCAATAATCCCAAAACCATGCTATGTACAAGGTTTTAAAAGACTTCATCTTAAAGCTTACACAATGGCAAACTCAGCTACATTAATATTTGACCTCTGCCTAGTGTAGGTAAATAGATATTAACTGTTCTTTTTAAGATATTAATTTATAGATATAATTTTCACATTTTTCTAAATATCTCAACAACCAAGTAACACAGACAGAACTCCTTAGCCTCGTATGAAAGCTGCCAGTTTGATGAATAAAATGCTGCTGACAGTATGTGTGCAACTTGAGTGGTTGCTGATACAGTGTACATTGTTTACAAACTATTACAAATGTAATAGTTACTCCCCTGGATTTACTATTCCTCCGTGCAGGACTAGCTTAGTCCTGCACGGAGGCAGCCATTTAGGAGCAGGACGGCAGTGCGCCATGCATAATAATGAAGCATGCTGCCTTCGTTCCTAGGCTTACATGGTGTGTGTAAGAGTGCAGGGGGTGTGTCTGAGAGCAGAGCTCTCAGAATAAACATGCCCCTGCAATGAAGAACAGCAGAAAGGGGTATGAAATGAGCAAGACCGCTCACAGGTGACCGCATATCCCCACCAACTGTTCCCCTTGTGTACAACAGCAACAGCATATATAAATAAAATGAAGAAACCCTTTTATTTTTTTTTAAATCCGATTAAAGCTAACCATAGGTGCATGGGTGTGCCCATCGCTTAGCTATGGTTAATGCAGCTTAAATGGCTGAAGAGGATAACAAGGAAGATATATGCAATGAAACAGCGTAGCAATAGTGTAGTGGGCAGAGCATTCACCTTACGAGCAGGCATTCTTGGTTCAAGTCCCACTGCAGCACACTCCATTTTCCATGGCAAAGCATGTTATGATCAATATTTATGTTGCAAAACCCATTAAATAACATATTGTTATGAACTGGAGTACTGCAGTAAATGCACATGTGAGGTATCAGTGTCATAATGAATAAAGCACTAGTAAGGAGGTTTAAGCATAAATAAGCAGTAGTAAGCATATTTAAGCACTAGTAAGCAGTAAGCCTGTTTGCACGGTGGTAAGCAATGCCTACACTGGCTAAGCAATTCTAAAGCTAACTCTCTGTAAGCAGATGTAACGGCAGGTTAGCAGTGCTCACCATCACACAGACCCACTTACAACTGCTCAAAAGTCCCTTAGTCACTCTGCATCCAATGGCCCTTGTTCTGCCGTTCAGCAAAATAAGTAACCATGCAGGTCTCAAACCCAGGACCCTATACGCCATAGTCACGGTAATTAACCACCAAGCCTAGTACAGATGAAAGTGGTATCAGCAAACAAATCCTCACCATAGTATAACCAAACTGAACCTGTGAAAGGAATCAGTATACAGTCATATGTTCCATAACCCACTACATAACATAAATATATGAACTGGAGTACAGCAGTAAGCCCAGAAGTGAGGTGTAATTGTAAAAGAGTGTTGAAGTCCCCAATAAAACACAAGGACCCCATAGAGTGTACGTACACATTAATCGTGGATACCAGGCAGATATATAAGATGCAATAAATAAAAAATCAATGCCCAAAAGGAAATATAATGCAAAGTCTAATGTAAGCAATGCTAAGCATTGCACAGGCCAGCTTAGGAGATGTAAGCAATGTGTAGACCAGCTAACTCATTGTGCCTAGTCGTATACCCCTTTAAACAATGCCAACCCTAGGTAAACAGGTTTGCCCATAGCATAGCCTTTTCAAAACTGGCCAATAAAGAAAAAGTGCAGGAAATTGGCCCTACTTAAACCCAAGAGGCAGGAATACATCCCATAACTGGTTGTAGCTTCCCCTTGCAGGCACTATGGCAGTAAGGGGAGAAGGTGTGCGCTTCCGGGTGCAATGCTGATGCATCCAGGAGTCCAAGGTCATGGCAGGACTCCTAGTTAAAGACCATGCTCAGAGACTGATGCAGGGCCAGTACCAAGGGCTCCCAATATAAGGCAGAAGCCTGTGACCATCTCACCCGTGACCTCACCAGTGCCACTGGCATACCTCGAACTGGTGAGCAGGTCAGGTACCACTATGCCGACCTGAAGTGGTGTAAGGGGGACCTCTTGGAGGAGTTGCTCCAAGAGGCTAAAGCATCAGGGGATATCCCAGACATGTGTAAGTATCACCCCAGTATGTGTGTAATAATTGCCAGCTCAGGTATATCATGGATAGGTATGGCTAGATATTCCTCTTATGTCCCCAACAGCTGCAATGGAGCGAGCCACAAACCAGGAAGCCCACATCAGTCACCTGGCAAGGCTGAGATGTGTGGCAGGTCAGTAATACTCATGCAATTACTGTCATAGGAAATAAAATTAAAAGTAGTAGTAAATTAATTGCTAGTATAAAACCTGTATTGTTCAAGGCAAGTACTGCATACACTAGAGAATATGGCAGTAAGAGTCTCATATTGTTTGTAAGTCAATAAATGTGTAATAGCCTGACAAAACAGGTCTAACTGCTGGACTGCATGTGTATATCCTGGTATCATATGGTAATGTAGTTATGCAATCATGTAATAGTACTGTAGTATTAAGCACTGTTACCCACACTGTGCACCATAAATTGAATGTGTAGGAATGCCTGTATATGACAGGTGTAATCCCCAGAGGCCATGTAGTACAACTGAGAGACACATAGACAGTAAACAGGGAAAATGCAGGCAACAAAAACCGAATAGCACATGCAACTGAGATGTGAACTGTTTTTTAGCACACACAGCCACAGTTCGAATCCTGCCAGTGGTAGTAGTCTGCATACAGAATCATACCCCACAACTGTACAGATATGTCCAGAATGTCTAGTAAAGTGGCCCATATCTGTTGCCTATCAACCTGTCCCCCTGGGAAATCAGTGGGATGATCCCAGATGTATAGGCAGCAAACAGGAAATACAACTGATTGACACACAGATATGAGAACAAAGCTGGCACACTAGCAACTCTCCAATGCCTTATGTGACTAAGAAGCCACATATGTCCCATTTACACCCCAACTTGTCAAGTTGTGGTCAGAGTGTGTACAATAAGAGAGTGAGATGTAGGTGCATAATAGTAATGTGGACTCTGGTACTGTGTGTGTGGGAACATTCAGGTAGTGCTAATAAACATTCCTCCCACAGGTCTGTCAGATACCAACACTGTGCCCAAAAATACAAGAATGATATGCAGTTGCTCTGAATAATGAGGTATTAAACATCACTGTCGCCCACACTGTCCAACAACATATAACTGTCTAGGAAATATGTATATGAGTGTTGTAATACAAGGTCAGAATGCAAAAGCACAGAGGATTAATAAGACAGAAAGTAGATAGGAGATATACAGCAATAGCTATATAGCAGACACAACTGTGATGGACAGTGTTTAAGCTGTAGCAGACACAGCCATGATCTGAATCCTGGGGAGTGGAATTAGGCTGCATACAGATGCATACCCCACACCTGTACAGATGAGGCCAGAATGTCCAGTATATGTGCCCATATCTGCTGCCTGTCCCCCTGTCCCCATGGTAAGTCTGTGGGATGATCCCAGATATTTAGTCAGCAAACAGGGAATACAAGTGATTGTCAAACATCATGAGAACACACCTGTCACTGTAGCAACCCCCGAAACTGTTAGGAGAGTAATATTTCAAGTATGTCTTATCTACACTCCCATGTTGTCAAGCTGTGACCAGAGTGTGTACAGTAACAGAGTGAGATGTATGTGCATAATACTAATGTGTAATCTGGAAGTTTGTGTGGCAACAGTCAGGTAGTGCTAACAAACATTGCTCCCACAGGTATGTCGGATATGAACACTGTGCTGAGAAATACAGACCATTATAACCTGTACTGGTACTGTTCACTCTGGTATTGTAGGGAATTGTGAGTGTTGCAGTTTCTCTGAATAATAAAGTATCACTGGTCACTGTCACCCACACTGTGCTACATAATATAACTGTGTAGGAAAGCATGTATATGTGTGTGTCAGGTCACTAAAGGTGGAAGAGGGCAATATTCTAGATATGTTCAGGCACACCAGCATGTGGTCAACACATGGCCAGAGTCTGTGCAGAAAGAGTTGGATAGCATAGTGCAAAACATCAACCCAGAATCCGGGAGTATGTGTACAAACAGTTAGCGTTAACAAACATTCCCTCCACAGGTATACCAGGTAAGATGGGTATACTGCAGGTAAAACCGGTTCATATGTAATGATGATGACAGCCATATCACTGTTCAAACTAAGGCTATAGGGTAGTGTAGTAAGACTTATAAGGTACAGATAACAGCACTGACTAGGAAAGTAATGTGGACTACAGGAATATACTAGTATTTAATTGACATCTTTCTTCCCCCACCATATCTCCAACAATAATCAACATACCCACCCCATCTGGTATGTAATGACTCTGATAATGTCCATTTGTTTGATAAATATTTTCATGGTTCCCATGCATGTGCTATATTGAATTATTCCAACATTAGTGGCATGGTGCCATCAATGTGCCTGCATGCTGTACTTATTACCACTGTGGTCCCATATATGCATGTGTTCTGTTTACTATGCAACTGTTCCATATCTGGTGTCTAGGTTAATGGGAATATCTATGCATGCTGTTATACCTAACCCTGGAATATGTTGACTATTACTAACCCACATATCATGATGAAATATAAACACTATAGCACGCTTGGTGGACCGACCTGTACCACCTCAGCTGGCCGTGGCACCTGGCACCAGCATGTCTGGGGCCCAACCCTGGACCTCCCTGTCCATTGGTCCTGCACCACCTTCGGGTGGAACCGCCTCAGGGGATGGGGCTTGCCCCCCTGGGACTGGGCGCAGACAGACACCTGTCACCCATGGCAGGTCGGGGTCGTGGTGTGTAGAGAGATCAACCAGCAGTTTGGTGATATTCAACACCAGCTCGAGGGCCATGTGTCACGATTAGAGAGTCAGCCTGGCTCTGCAACTCAGCCCCCAGCACAGCCACCTTTGGGGCTGTGAAGGTGCAGTGGTGACTGCCCATGGGTGGGGACCTCAGTCCCACTGTTACCACTAGGGGGCTTGTGGGCTTCTGATATCCCAACACCCCTCCCCATCAAGGTGTTTACCCCCCACATGTGTCATATACCACCCCTGTATGCATCTGGTTTGTCTTGTCTGTTGACCTACCTCAACAAATATACCTACTACCCCTCCTCAACATCCCACTCTCACCTGAAAAAAATAAAGGGCAATCTGTTCCCACAAAAAAATCTCGCCCCATACATAGCTGTCCATCTTGCACACGTGTCCACTGGACACATATAATCAGGTCTAATTGGCATCACAACTTATTATTGTTGTCCTCACCCCTCTCCCAGGGGTTTGAGTGTCTGACTCTACCTCCAAATTCAGTGTATATGCACAGCTGTTGCTGTAGAAGAAATGGGCAGCTATGGGCCTTCCCTACACCCTTCCTGCCCTTCCTGCACATCCCTGGCTATTTTCCCTACTGTCTTTCCTTCTTTGTGCCCCTTTTTTCATCACTTTCCTATCAATCCCTTTTTCTTTTCTTTTAAAGAAATTAGCACAGGGGTAAGCGGGAGTAAGCACTTTTAAGCAGCAGTAAGCAGGTTTAAGCCTGTTTGCACGAGGGTAAGCAATGCCCACACAGGTTAAGCAATTCAGAGGCTAACAGAGTGTAAGAAACTGTAACTGGAATTTAGCAGTTCTTACCTCCAAGGAAACCTGCTTACAACTGCTTTAAAGTGTCTTAATCACTCTGTATCCAACGGCTAATGTTCTGCCCAGCAACAAAATAAACAACCTTTGCAAGGCTCAAACCCAGGACCCTGCACACCATAGAGAAAGTGATTTCCACTAAGCCAGGCCAGATTTACATAACTCAGATGTTTTCAAAAGCATATCATCCAGTCCAGTCATGCAACAGTGCAGAGAATGTATTCCAACATTTAGATGTATGTGTGTGTGTAAATATATTAATATCTAAACAGATACAGCATATCTATATATGTATCTATCTATCTATATATATATATATATATATATATATATATATATATATATATATAAACATATATACATGCAAATGCCTACATCGACACATATATATGTCTACACCTATATGTCTACATATACACAGCAAGTTATATATATGTAAGCAGATATATATCTATGTAGGTATATACGGACATAGTTATATATATGTAAGCAGATATATATATATATATATATATATATATATATATATATAGATATATATATATATATACATATATATATATATATATATATACATATATATATATATATATATATATACATATATATATACATATATATATATATATATATATCTATAGGGCCATACATCTGTAGATAACAATGGTAGATTAACTAAAACATATATGTCCACATGCACTGTTAATGGGGCTGAGAGGCCCCAAACAATATACGTCTTGTACGAATAGGTATACCCCCACAGCTAAACATGTCCACCCTGCAATACACTACCAAGTGTTGCAGATCCCGTAACCAGGACCTGACACAACATGGGCACAAGATGTTAACAGTACTACATCCCACCTGTATGATGTCAGGCTGGTATTAGTAACATATCATGCAGTACAGTCTGGCTCCCATAGGAAATGTAAAATGTGGAAGTTATCAACATCTCCTGGCTACATATATATGTGACGTGACCACACATACACACACACAGATATGTACAGTAAGATAAATATGTAGAAGGTGCACACAATATGGAACTGCCACTATGCCTACAGTTAACATCTTAACAACTGGTCACTGTATGAGCCACCCATACAAATGACAATCGTTGCCTGCAACATATACCCACAGAGAGGTCATAGGATAAAACACTACACACAGGTTTGCAAAAATGGAAAACCTTTATTTGTGTACTATTACAGTTTTATATGCCATGTAATATAGCTGTTCAGACACTGACATCCATACAAACAGAGTAATGCAACTGTGAAACAGTTATACTAATACAGTAGTCTGGAAAGGTTCACAACTGTTGTTATCCAGGCCAAGCCTTTCAAATTGTACAATAGTAAAGGGCCACATAATACCAAACAATCAACAGTAAGTAATGCAGGTGTATACTTCAGCAGCCTCTATCTACACTCTGTACAAAATCACTGGGTGGTAAAGACTGCAGCTGACCAAATGGGATGTAACTGTTACATGACAAGTCATAACTGACACCATCACAAGCACACTGATAAACAGAACAGTCTGTATGGCAAGAGGCAGTAGGTCTGCATTTATGTAAGTAATGTAAATATAGGTGAATTGTATGGTACTGTACATCCAGATACCTTAAGGCACCCCTGATGCCCCCACATTTTGTAGCAGCCTAGGTTATTTTTGGTGCACCCCCTCCAGATTCAATAATATAGGGCCATATACCACTGTTACACACACTGGCCTCTGGAGTGCTTAAGGGCACACATGTATTGTGTAGGTGAAGCCCACACATATATTGCCCCAGCCCCACCATATGTGTGGGGGATACAACAGCAGTGGACTGATGGCAGCATGATATACTCACAGCCCACTACAGAATAACCCCTGACAGCATGTCATATGTTCAAAGCTTGGTATGTATGTGGAGGACAGAGGCTGGAACACAGGCCCATATGTGGAAAACTATTGCCATACACTAAGCAAGTCAATGGTGTTACAGGATAGACTTCAATATACCCTTAGTCAGGAAAGTGAGGTTAGAAACATAAATGGATGTAGCCATGTACTGATAGCACTCAACACACACAATGCCAATGAAATATTTGACACAGGACCTGTGTGGTGGACAGACAAAACATGATATGCAGACCTCTGGCCACCAAGAGGATAGTCCCACAGTTGAGAGCTATGAGCTTATCCTCTGGCCACCAAGAGCATAGGCCCACAGTTGAGAGCTATGCAGGCAGACTGCATTCCAAGGTAAACTAGTATGTACACACACACACACACACACACACCCTGTAACACCAGTACTATACAAAGTATAACACAACTCTACTTACACTCTGTCTGTAGTTCTGGAACTTCCTACAAATATGTAGCTGGCCTGAGTGTGTCAGTTCTCCTCTAAGAGTTATTGCTACCTGTAACACTGATGCCCATGCACAGGAAGGATGTCTATCACACAAGAGAGTGAGAGAGAGAGAGGAGAGAGAGAGAGAGAGAGAGAGAGAGAGAGAGAGAGAACACATCTATGCAAAATTAAAGCCTACACCAAAGGCATTTAGTCAGCTGTCATTCAACAACAAACCATTCCCATAGAATGTAGTACCTGTTCCATCATAATGGGATAGATGATATGGAATGATTGATATGTGCCATCAGGTGTTGTTGTGATGATGTTCAACTGAACAACTGCTATGGACAATAGTGTCTGTCCCTGTGGGTAGTGGGCCATACCCATCAACTGTGCAGGTCAGCACTGACAGACAAGATGTAAGCCATTATAGTGTGTGTTGTGTAATGGGAAGTATGTATATTACATGGCCAATAGCTGGTGGTGGAAGTAATGCCATTATGATGGACATGTGGGAGCCATGGCCCACCACTGGCAGGATACTCAGGTGAATCTGTAATGTAGCATGCCGGAATGCCATAGGTGTGTAATAGGGTTATCTGCAATTGGGTCCTACATATACCCCCCTAATGTCAGGCCATGTCCATGTGTGGCACCTGTCTGTGTTGTAGTAAGGCAGAACAGTGCAGCTGTCCAGGAAGGTGTTGTGAGACTGTAGAACTGATGTCCGAATGTACCCCACATATAGGTATGCATATGTGTGTATATGTCACATATATAATATATAAAGATATATATGTATATCAGCATTTATGTCCAGAAATATACATATACCCATGTGTAGACATATATATGTACACATATATACAGCACATATATCTACATATATATAGATATATACCTATATGCACATGTCTACATATATATACAAACACACACAAACATATATGTATGTAAAGACATGTCCCCTATATTACTACCACAGTGATGTGTGCTATGTGCGAGGCACTACCACACATAGCAATACACACAGATAGCTACAGCTGGCAGTTTGTGCAACATGGATGGGTATGTCACATGTTAGTCCCTTGTTGGGACCACATTGCCCCTGTCTGTGAAGTATGCAATGGGAATATGGGGAAGTATGGCAGGTACACATGTGGAGGTGGTCAGGATTGGTAGATATAAAGGACAGTCTACAGAGGTTGTATGTGACACATGTGGTGGGTAAACACCGTGGATGGTGTGTGTGGTCTGTGATGTGGTGCCCCATGGGCCCCAATATGGGCACAATGGGAACAAGCCTCTCACCCACTGCTACTGACAACAGCAGTCCATGTCCTGAAGGTGCCTGGTCTGGAGGCTGAACAGGAGGAGCATGTTGGCTCTGTGAATGTGTACCGGGTGCCTTCGACTTATGTAGCACATCCCTCATGTGTCTGTGGAGTCCAGTATGGAACAGACCCTAGACCTGAGCTCAGGGGACAGGAACATGTCTGTGTGTGCCCTGAGTGGGGGGGGCAACATCACCTGGGTGGTTCCACCTGATGGCATTGCTGGAACAGTACATGAGGAGGCCCCAGGTTGGGACACACGTGTGATGTGGCCAGGTATCATGGGCAGATGAGTTTGGAGAGGTGGATCTGCTGGCCAGTAGAACATATACATGTTATTGTGTCAATGTTACAGAACATATGTTGGTAATAATAGTCTACACAATCCCGGTACATGTCCAACAGCATGCATAGATATCCTCAATAACACAGACTGTCAGATGTGCAGCAATCTCAGAGCAGCCATACCACTGGCATATATGTAACCATAGTGGCCCTGACAATGGCATGCAAGGGAATAGTCTGTAATAGGCCAGCAATGATAGTGTCCACACAGGGGACATGGCTACAATCACATAGCAGAAGGTGTGGTAGAATACAATATCTGTCCAACTGGTAGCTAAGCTGTAGCCATACCTAATGAGTTGTGTGCACAGTTTGTTGAGGCTGATATGGTGGGGGGGGGGGGTGACAGAGATGTGTATTACGAACTGTGGTAACCTTGCCGTATGAGTTGCTCAGACCTGTTTCCATCTTTATATCTTTCAGCCAAGATGGCAAATGCACAGTTGCCTACATATTCCCATGTGGAGAATGAAGTGTTGATAGGACACATGATCCAGCACTATCCAGTGCTGTTTGTCAGACACACTCATGAGCAGCAGGAGTGGACTGCCCTGTGGAACGACCTAGTCCACAGGGTCAATGATGTCGGACTGCACAACCGCAGTTATGAGCAAGTCCAGCATCATTGTACTGAACTGCTTCGCAATGCCCGTCGGTGTGCTGCTGCTGTCTGGAGGATAATCATCTCAACACAGGGGGGGGGGGCATGCCATCCATCCTCCCTGACACATGTGGAGGAGTTCCTAGACAGCCTCATGGCACCTGCCTGTCCGGACATCCAACAACCACTCGACTCCTTCGTGGATGTGGGTGTCATCCACACACCAGCCGAGGAGCATGCAGGTAAGGTCACAGGGCACATCACTAGACCACTGTGTAAACATCTGCATTGGTACAGGTAGAGCTTGCATATCTGACGTGTCATAGATATATTGTGTTGCTGCACTGTAGTGATAAACAGATGTCCAAGTGTGGTAGTATCATGGGAATGTACCATTGATGTATGGTAATACTGCACCCACCCTGTAGCACTGCTACAGGTGTGGCCACTGACATTGCATCTCTCACCCTCTTATGTAGGTCCCTCTGGGATACCAACAAGGCAGCATCCTGTAGCTGGTGAGTATGTTTTATGTAGATGCTTGCCAACACACCAGGCATGTAATGGTGATGGTATATTCCATGCACAGATCTAACACACCTACCCTGAATGCATACTGTACATGTGCATATATTGTTGCTGTGAAATGCATGGTCTCACAGGGGTGACCATGATGGGGTATTGGAAGGGTATGTCAAACACCTGTATGATAACTAACATCCTGTCATTGCGGAATATGTCCACAGGGAGTAACATACTGGTGGTGGACATGGCCTACAGTAGGGACATGTTTGGAACAACACCCATATACAGTGCAACACCAGTGTATATACCTGTAGGACAATGGCAACTGCTGCAGCAATACACTATGGCATAAGGCATGACATTACATTAGTCCACATTATCAGTTGGGTCTAGACTGAAACATGTGGTGTTCAGTGTATGGGACACTGCAAAGTGACACTCATGTGTAGGGCTTACTTGTCATGCATCAGGACCTGTGGCAGCCGTAACCCTACCCACACAGCAATAGTGACAGCAGTGTGTGAACACCGTGAGATGTGCACATGAGTAGACCTTGCAATCATGCAGAATAGGGGGACATTTGTAGGGCAGACTGAACATACACTGGCAAATGCAGATGGCTCACGCTGGTATACCCCTGCCAGGAGCAGTGACTGCTGTAGTACACACAACAAGAGGTGCAATAAACCGTCATGATAAGGGTGTGCACACATTTGCCCACATGGTGTGTATGCATTGTGGTCAGCAGCCGCACACCTAACACAATCTGTAGACACTGCATGTGAAAGTACAGGACATATGTCACATATCGGGCTTGTGTACTGCTAAGATATGCGGTGGTGCGGTCCCATGGCAGATCAAGGATGTGTGTGTAAAAATCAATAAAGGTGTGTACACCCCCTATAGCCACGGTATGCTCTGATGGTTGTCAGTGTAAGAGTATTGCAGTGGTCATACATGGTCTGTTGATGTTGACAGCTGTAAATCAGGCATCAGACACTCACCAATGACAACTGTCCACATATCATTCCAGGTATGTGTTGCTGAAAAACATAGGGGCTGTGAGAAGTAAAGCTAACATAATTGACACAGTACTGCACATTCTGCAATGGGTTGTACACCTGTAGGTTGTGGTGCACAGTACATGGCAGGGTGCAGAGCAGGTGCACAGCAATACTGTGTACATGGGTGCAGTGGTATCCAGGGGAGGGCCATCATCTAGTAACACAGCACATGCATCACATACATGTATACTGTTGCTAGCATGGATTGACTATAGCTGAACTGCATGCTGTTCTTTACCATATGTTCTGCATGTTGACAGAAGGGTAATAGGAGGACTGTGTGTACTATCATTGTGCATCCTCACCTGTATGTGTGTGTGTGTGTGTGTGTGCATCCTGGTGGTTAGTTAGTTTGCCTGCAGGGTCACTCTGGTGAAGTGGAGGGAGGTAGATGCATGTAGGATGCGTGTGTGCGTGTGTGTGTTTGTGTGTGTGGCCATGTATGCATGTGTGATTTTGGGGTGTTCATATGGCTGTACCTCCCTTTGGGACCATGCAGTACATGGACATGGAATGCCACATTCCACACCAGGAATACCTGTCATGTGTGTAATCACAGGACAGCAAATAGTATAGTATGGTCTGTAGCTTGGAACAGGCATCCAGATCAAAGGTAGACATCAAGTACACACTTAATATCGCAGTCAGCAGAGAGGTCACCTACAACCCACGTATGCAGCTCTACAGATGCACTGGGGAAGTACTAGTCAACACCAGGGAGTGTATCCAAATATTATAGTTGTCACATGATAGGCTGAAGGAGCAGCATATCTGGCATGTACTGATCATTGCATACACATGACACACCAGTGTGAGATATTATGGATACAACATAGTAGTCCACACATATAGGGGCCATGCACATCATTTCCGGGCATACAGAGGGTGCATACCAAATGACAGCAGAGAGGCCATGTAAATCCACTACACACAGGTCAAGCAGGTAAAGTAGCAATAGGCCTTGTGTTGTGGCTGCTTGTGTGGGCATTTAGAGGACTCTGATGTTAATGAGTGGTATCAGTGTGTGTATGTTAACAAGTGTGATGCAGGATGGAGTAACACATGGACATATACGTGGGACTGCCTGTAAAGCCATGGACAGGTAGGTATTACGGAGGTGTGTGTGTGTGTGTGTGTGTGTGTGTGTGTGTGTGTGTGTGTGTGTGTGTGTGTGTGTGTGTGTGTGTGTGTGTGTGTGTGTGTGTACTGTTAGGCAATGCTGTACAGGTTTTAAAGTGTGTTCATTGTTTTCCCCCACAGGTGGCGAGGTGGGTCAGGGTCCCTCCTGCATGCAATCTGATGTTGGTGTCCATACAGACACCGAAGATGATGATAATAATGTTGAGGCACAGGTGGGGTTGCCAGGGACTGACACTGTGCCAACATTTGACATCCCCCTTTTAGCCACCCCACCTCTGCACACAGTTTCAGTGCCTAAACGCACCCCATCACCAGTGGCCATAGTGGAGGGACAGCTGGCATTTGGTGGCAGTGCACAGGAAAGTGTGGTAACCATGCCAACTGTGTCTGGTTGCAGCAGGCATAGCCGGATGTCCAGCAAACCACCACATAGGCAGATGTCCCAGGGTGCTCGTGGTAGGGCCACTGGACATCATGTCCCTGGCAGAGGTAACATAGCTGGTACCAGCAGAAGCATGTTTCAGGCTGTCATGGCAGTACAGGCATGTATAAAACATTACCACAGACAGGGGCTGAGGCTGCAGAGGGTTGCTCTCACATCTTCAAATGACAACACCCGTGAACTGGCTGGTGCCATCTGTGGATTAACTGAGTTCATGGATAGATGGTCTGGTGAGATGATGGTCCTCATCAACCATGGTCTGTCAGTGCTTGAACATGTGGTGGGAGTGAGACAGTGGACACATGGACATAGGCCAGCAATGCCAACAGCTGGTAGTCAACATGGACATGCCAGGACACCAAGGGGCTCCCATAGTGGCAGTAGCAGCCCCAGCAGTGCGGGGGGTGTGCTGTCCACACCACACCACAGCAGGCCACATGCATGTGGTCCTGGCCAGTCCCAGGAGGGACCTGGTACCAGTGGACAAATGTCATCAGCAGGTGAGAGTAGCACATAGAGGCCTGTACCTGGACATGCCCGCAGAGCCCCTGGCAGGCACAGTTCACATGTCTGTGGCTGGAGGCAATGAACTGCACACCCTGCCAGGTATGGTCTGCAGCTGTCCATAAACACCTGTGTAGGGCAGCCACATGGCAGAACTGTGTGCATGCATACCCACACACTATGCAAACACACCTATGGCAACCCCATACCTACACACACCACATCACCATGCCCAGCTCCCCACAGTACACCCCTCACCCACACACATGGTGTCAAATGTATGGTTCACCCTTGGCTTTTGGCAAACCAACACAACACCCTGTGCATATGATGATACCTGTGCCCCATCCCTGTCATCCATACCATTGATGCAGGGACAGGCTGATATGGTTGTGATGCACACAATGACTGTACAACAGTGTACCACAGTACTGCAGCGTAACATGTTGTAGGGAGTAGAGTGTGAGGCATATTTGGCAGGTAGTGTAGCTGTCCAGCAATGATGCCTTATAATTATTAGTAACACTGGTTGGTTGTGGTCTCTATAATGTTATCCATTTTTGTTGTAGGTGTACATGTGTCTGCACTAGGATGCCCTGTGCATATAATGATACCTGTGCCACATCCCTGTCATCCATACCATCAATGCAGGGACAGGCTGATATGATTCTGATGCACACGGTGACTGTACAATAGTGTACCACAGTACTGCAGTGTAACATGTTGTAGGGAGTAGAGTGTGAGGCATATTTGGCAGGTAGTGTAGTCGTCCAGCAATGATGCATTATAGCTGTTAGTAACACTGGTTGATGGCAGTCCTTACAATGTTATCCATTTGTATTGTAGGTGTACGTGTGTTAGCACTAGGATGGTCTGCAATCATATTCCACAAATGAGTATGTCACTGTGCTGACACCATGGCTGTGACATATTTGGGGTACAGTCAAACACATTTCACAGGTTACTAAACCGGTTATTGCCTGTGCCACATGGACAGGTGGCTTGCTGAGGCATGTATAACCTGCAACCTGATGTAGACCCATCCACATACATGCACACTGTTACTTGGCAACACTGGGACTAGACCCCTACCTAGCTATGTCATGATACTGACATGTGTGGCTTACATTGCACACACTGCACAGCGTTTAGGGTGATGTGTGTCCCAGGTTACATGGTACATGCAGAACATCCCCCATGTACAGTATGCTAATGGGGGATGTAATGGGTGTACTAGGGTGATACGTAGTGTGACATATCATCATATACACATTTATAGACACATAACAACCAGACACACATCTGAGATACCACGGCCTATTGCTGCTAACTAACATGACCGTGTCTCCAATGTGTTACAGGTAGGCTGCACACATTGCAGAGGAAAATTCCTGGATGCAAAAAACTCCCTTACCAGCCTAAGTAAGAAGCTGAGATCCCTCATAAAATCCTCCAAAGCTAGTTATGAAAATAAAACTGCCAAAGATTCCAAAGACAACCACAAGGCATTCTATAACTATGTCAAGAATCTAAATGGCAGTGCTCAGATCTGAGCTACAACAGAATGGCATTAAATATACTGATCCCAAGGATATTGCCAATATCCTGGCAGATCAATTCAGTGCCAACTTCAATCCCCTCTCACCCCCTAAATGGCCCATCTCAATACCAGAAGATTGCCAAATTCCGGTAATAGCCATGCAGGTAGAAAACGCACTCTCCAAAGCTAAGAATACAGCATCCATGGGACCAGATGACATCCCAGGCTGTGTACTACATGAACTACAAAATGAACTGGCACCTCACCTAAGTGTCATCTTTAATCATAGCCTCACCTCAGGCTTTATGCCCACTGAGTGGTGCACAGCTACAGTTATCCCACTCCACAAGGGGTATCCACCTTGGATCCAGGGAACTACTGCCCCATCAGTCTGATAAGCCTGATCTGTAAGGCCATGGAATGTATTATCATGGAACTTATAAACAAATACATTGGCAACCTTCAAACACTGGACCCCACCCAGTTTGGGTTCATGAAGGGCCGATCTTGTCTCCTGAAACTGATTGACTTCTTCAAATTAGTCTCCAGAGCCGTGGACGAGGGTAAGGTGGTCCACACAGCCTATCTGGACCTCGCTAAGACCTTTGACACCATCCCCCACTCTGGAATCATAGATAGACTTGCTAGGCTGGGCATTAATCCCTACATCACTCGATGGGTGTCCATCTGGCTTACTGACAGAACCCACACTGTAAAAGCAGATGACTCCAAATCCAGCTCCAGACACGTGACAAGTGGAGAACCTCAGAGTTCAGTCCTGGGACCGCTCTTGTTTGGCATCCACTTCTCTGAAGTACAGGCCAACACTAAGGAACTCTAGCTAACAAACTTCACAGATGACTGCAAACTGGGAGCCATTATTGAATCCCCAAATGATGTGGATACTCTTCAAAAGGGCCTTACAGAAACAGATGGTTGGTGCCAGAGCCATGGGCTCAAGCTCAATGCCAAAAAATGTATAGTTATCCCCTTTGGGAAAAAACATGTACCCATAAAGTACCACATAGGTGGCAGTACACTAAACACTGAAAGTGTGATAAGAGACGTAGGGACACAGGTGGACAGCGGTCTCACCTTCAATAACCTCATCGCCACAACAGTCAGGAAATCCTTCTATGTGGCACACCTCATTACTAAGAGCTTTTCATCCAGAAAAAAGGAGGTCATTGTCCCACTGTACTCATCCCTCATTAGACCCATTATAGAATACAATACTCCATTTGGTATGTACCTCTCAAGACATCTGCAACAACTGGAAAGGCCGCAGAAATACCTCACTAAAAGAATCACAGGCCTAAAGCAGATGCCCTACACTGACCACCTTAAAAAACTTCAGCTATACTCTATCGCTTTTCGTCTGCTCAGAGGTGACCTCTGCTTAATATACAAGGCCATGTCAAACCAGAGCTGTTGGACATGCTACACTTAAAAAAATCCCAGTCCCTCAGAGCCACATGCTTCAGGGATTTAAACCTTGTCATCACTATAAACAAAACATGTTGGATGGAAAGGTTCCTGACTCAGAGGCTCCCCAGACTCTGGAATAGACTGCCCATACATGTCAAACAGAGCGCCTCTTTGGCTGTCTTCTAAAGGAACCTTGACAATTGGATGGGAGAAAAGAAAATTTACCCCGGGATCACATCAGTCACCCTGCTAGACAGGGGTCCAGGGAGGTAAATATTGTGGGAAGAAATAGCCAGAGAATTGTTATGGCTAGGCTTGTATAGGCCCTAGGGCTGATAGCCTAGTACCAACCTATGAACCTATAACATCACATGCATAACTGGCTTGGATTGTGGTAACAGTTACCTGTATGGTGATGGTGACAGTGGTAACCATAATGTGGTACATGGGACATATACCTGGTGTACCTTGGTGTAATAACAGTGTACACAGCACTCACATCCCCCACTGGATATTGTACTCCCTGAAACCCACGATGACACTCTGCCATACCCACCATCACACATTGGCCGCGACTGTGATACAATCCACAGTATACCCCAACATTGGTACTACAGGGATATGCATCTCATGCACATGCCACACGCATAGTAGGGCATCAGTCAAGTGTAGGTTGCCTGTACATATCCCAGCTTGATACCTGCCATCTGCACATCTGTACAGGGACTCACAGTCATTAGCTTGGCAGGTAGCTATGCAGTAGCATGAGTGCATTGACAGACCAGTAAGGGGTATATACTGTGACACAGCTCACACACCAGGGATACAACAGGGAGGCCTCGGTGTCCAGCCATGCTCACAGGTGTGCCAGTTGTCAGTACTACATTAAGCACTCTGCTTTTGCCTGGGTTAGCACTGACAACAGCAGTACTGCCATGATACACTACATGCCAGTGTGACAGCACGTACCCTGGGTTACTACACCTGTATGTAACACATTCACATGGATAACAGTGCTGTACAGGCCTCATATATGTCTGTGTCCCACACATGACACAATCCTTGCTACTGTAATGACAGCACATAGGTGCATGTATTGTACATGGCATTACATACACTTATTACAGGTTACCAGACTGGGTTGTGTGTCCTGGTTACCAGGGCTAAGCTATGTTTAGCAAGTATCAACATTGATGCAATATAACAGCTAAGCTGATTTGCGCATTGGTAAATGCTGCCTACGCTGTGTAAGTGCCCGTACATTTACCCATAGCTTAGCACTACTTAGCTTCACACAAACCCATGCAAACTCGCTTAAAGCTGCTCAGAACTACCTTAACCACTCTGTATTTGACAGCCCTTGTCCTGCTCAGCAACAAAATGAACAGCCCTTGCAGGTCTTGAATCCAGTACCCTTTACACTGAAGTCACAGCACTTAACCACTACGCCATGACCACTGTGAAGACTGCTGTTGTTTTACCAGTATAGCTGTGAATACACATATTGAGTAGTATTGAATATTTGCCTGTAGTTCTTAAATTGTGTAGTCCTTGTTATTAATATGACTGTTGCATCACATATGTTGTTTTATCATAATGTGCACATAGCAGATACATATGGTGAGATACATGTGGGAGGGTATACACAACCGTGATGTTTACTCATGACAGGAATATGGCTGTATACATATAATACGTCTATATATGTCTACATGTACATACACATGTATACTCATAGATGTCTGTATACACATCTGTATAATGCTACATATATATATGGCCATGTGTACATCTCTTTGTATGTGTATGTATATATATATATATATATATATATATATATATATATATATATATATATATATATATATATATATATATATATATATATATATATATATATATATATATACACCATGGACCCCGGAAACTACTGACCCATTAGCCTAACGAGCCTGGTCTGCAAGGTTATGGAATGACACTGGTAATCTCCAAACTCAGAACCCCACCCAGTTTGGGTTTGTAAAAGGCAGATCATGTCTCCTAAACCTGATAGACTTCTTTGAAGCAGTCACCAAAGCCGTAGATGAGGGTAAGGTGATTCACACAATCTATCTAGATCTCGCCAAGGCTTTCAACACCATCCCCCACTCTGGAATTATAGATAAACTCACTAAACTAGGTATAAATCCCTATGTTACAAGATGGGTTGCCAACTGGCTCACTGACAGAACCCACACTGTGAAAGTAGCAGACTCCAAAAACAACTTCAGACCAGTGACAAGTGGAGTACCACAGGGTTCAGTCCTGGGTCCTCTCCTGTTTGGTATCTACTTCTCTGAAGTACAGGCTAACACAGAAGGTCTTTGGCTAATGAAGTTCGCAGATGACTGCAAATCAGGAGCCATAATCAAAACTCCAAAAAATGTGGACATCCTACAAAAGGGCCTTGCTGAGACAGATGCCTGGTGTCAAAGCCATGGCCTCAAGCTCAATGCCAAAGAGTGCATTGTCATCCCTTTTGGTAAAAACTCTGTACCCATGAACTACCACATAGGCGGTAGTTTACTTAACACCGAAAGTGTGATAAGAGATCTTGGGACACAGGTGAACAGTAGTCTCTCCTTTGATAATCACATCACCACAGTAGTCAGGAAATCCTTCTACATGGCACACCTCATCACAAAAGGTTTCTCATCCAGGAAAAAAGAGGTTATTGTTCCCTTCTACTCAGCACTCATTAGAACCATTATAGAGTACAATGCCCCTTTTTGTATGTACCTCACAAAACATCTACAACAACTGGAAAGGCCGCAGAAATACCTCACAAAGAGGATTACCGGCCTCAAACAGATGCCCTACGTAGACTGTCTCAAAAAACTGCAGCTTTACCCCATCACATATCGCCTACTCAGAGGCAATCTCTGCCTAACACACAAAGCTATGCCAAACCCAGAGCTTTTAGACATGCTCCACTTAAAGAAATCCTAATCCCTATGAGCTACATGCTCTTGAGACCTAAACCTTGTCACCACAATAAACAGAACATGCTGGAGGGATAGATTCCTGTCCCAGAGACTTCCCATACTCTGGAACAAACTACCTATCCATATCAAACAAAACTCCTCATTAACACTCTTCAAGAAAAATCTTGATGATTGGATGGGAGATAGGAAATTCACCCCGGGGATCATTTCTGTGGCTCTGTTCAACAGTGACACAGGAAAATAATTTTCTTGGGTGGCGAAAGCCAGGGTACCTTTTGGCTAGGCTTATATAGGCCCTAGGGCCAATAGCCTAGTACCTACCTATGAACTTATGAACCTATATATCTATATCTATAGATATATATATATATATATATATATATATATATATATATATATATATATATATCCATGCACACACACACACAAATATATATATATATATATATATATATATATATATATATATATATATATATATATACACACACACACACACACATATATATATATATATATATATATATATATATATATATATGCATACATACATATATATATATATTATATATGTATATACTTGTGGGTCTAGGACATTTCACTGAATGCACATTTCACTGAAACTCAAATTAGTGTACACTTTTCACTGAAAGCTCAATTCACAGAAAACTCAATTGACTGAAACACATTTCACTGAAAGTTATATATAGTCTTTCCTCCACTGTAATGTGACCCTGGAGTTAGCATATACAGTAAGGGGGTGTGTGGGGGGCACCACCCCCCACATCAGGGGGGGGGGTGAGGGGTGTAGCCCCCCACATATTTAATTAAAATATTTTGAACTATATGCATGGATACTTGCAATTTCAATATATTACTCTTTTCCGAACATAATAGATACTTAAAATATGTGGGGTGCTATGACCCCCCCACACATCCCGATGTAGGGGGCGGTGCCTCCCACCCCCCTTACTATATATACTAACTCCAGGGACACACTACAGTGGGGAAAAGGCCATATATAACTTTCGGTGAAATGTGTTTCAGTGTATTGAGTTTTCAGTGAATTGTACTTTCAGTGATTTATGTTCAGTCATTTGAGTTTTAGTGAAATGTGCATTCACTGAAATGTCCTAGACCCATACATATATGTATATATATATACATATGTGTATATATAGATATATGTATTTATAGATATATGTGTATATAGCTATATATGTATGCACATCTTATGAGTACAGATATGCCTAGTTCTGATGGTATATATGTAGATATCCATAACTACATGTGCATACATATCCTATTCTGATACGCCTACTACTGTCAGTATATATGTAGATATCCATATGTATATGTGTAGACATTTATTGCTCTGTGTATGTATATATCTGGGTGTGTATATGTATATTTATGTACATGCACATACCCATCTATATATGTTGATATGTATATGTATATGTGTAATTATCTCTATAGATATCTGGATAATTATATGTACATATATTTTCACCATATGGCCTCAACATGGAGTGTAGCCCTATCTCAGCCCCTATAGTCCCAACTTCGTAGTGCAAGGGGATGTCAGGTATGTATAGCAGGTATATTAGTACACTACTGCTACTGTAATACGGATTGTCTTCACAGACATGGTGAGTGTGGGAGGTCACATCTGCTTTTTACATGTGTGCCATTGGCTACTGACAGACATCCTAAGGACATCATAGTACAGTACCACTTCTAGCACGTAATGCTCCTGTGGACTACAGCAGAGATATTGGCCAATAAATGTGGACATTCTGACACACTCTGTACAGTCCAGAGATATACACAAAATCCCTTAGTGCAAAACATGTGGACCAAGCCTGACAATATGGATGTTAACAGCCATGTAGATGAGTATAACACATAATGACTGGTATACATTTGCCCACATAGGTTATGCATTCACACACCCCTGTCTGTCCTGACACATAATAACTGCTGGTATAGAGGTGCCATGGCCACATACTACCCACTAGATATTGACATACATCTGTACAGCATCCCACTGCTCTGTCTGACATACATGACTGTTAAGGGAGGCCCAACAGCAGTACATCTGGCAAGTATCTGAACATGACATCTCACTGGGTAAGTACACTAAGCTGCTAGGCATGAAACAAAGCACTGTGCAGGCTACAGGCAGACTGGCTCAACACTGGCCTACATCTCCTATGGGGGAATGCACATGTACCTGCATATATAGCAGGCTCTACAGGCATGTCACAGCACAGGGTAAGATACACCTGTGTGAAAGTGCATAACCACAACCAATGTGAACACAGCCACAGCCACATATGGTAAGCTAGCATAATATTACAGTATATGGACTATCTGTTCAACACCATCCTTATATGTGCCAGTCACACACTAACCCTACATATACTGGTCCACTAGACAGTGTGGTCTGATGCCTGTCTGTGGTATGGGACATGTGTGTGTATGGCCCTACAAACATGTAAGCCAATACGGTAACATACAATGGAGCAGCATGTAACATCAGACAGGATGGGACCAAGAACAATTATTTCTACCACAGTCTGTACACAGGCCAAAGTACATATTAACAATACACACACTGTCAACATTTACCATAAGTACACAGACCTCAGTACTGTACAAACAACCAAAGAATGTCCAGGTTATGTCATCAAATATAACCCCTACTGTACATAACATGTGTAGTAGCCTGATATCTCACTGGCTTGTTATCAGATATGATGACAGTAATTATGGTGTACAGCACATATGCACCTCTTAATGCATGACATATGTACAAAGGTTGGCAGAGTTGTGGCTGTGCATACATAGGGCCAATATTGACATGCTGCTGTAATAACTTCGCACATTTACTGTTGTAACAGGGTTTGTTGCAACATATGTCCTATGAGGGATAGGAAGTCATTAACTGTCACGGCTTTCACCATCTACAGACTGCAGTCCTCACACTACCTTCTGCGGTTCACAGATAGATGCTAAGTGGGTAACACATGAAACCAAAGGCACCACACACACTGCCCAGTCTGCAGATGACCCTACAGATGGGGATTCCTCATAAACATAGAACTGACATGGCAGAGATTAAAACATGTAGGACAGCCATATCCACACACACCCTGTTAAACCAACATTACTCCAAATGCAGTATAGCAGCACTTACAGTCTGTAGCCAGGTCAGGCACATCCCCCTGCTGTGTGTTGCCCTGTTTCCACAGTGTATGTTGTTAGAGGTAAATCCCCAATCCATCTGAGATGCTGTTTGCCAAACAACTGATGGAGTTCCTGCTCACAGTGAATGAAAAGGCCCAACACCATCATGATGTCCCTAGTTATTGGAGTGTGTTTCCATGCAATTGGCTACGGGAATGTTACCACAGCTGTTCCACATGCAATGAGCTAGGGGAGGGCTGCAATTCATGCAGAGGCCATCAGCTGATCATGAGCATCACTTAAAATACACATGCTGCTGCCTAAGCAAAGCAGGTGTAGGTCTCCACATCCACCAGAGAGGGAATGAGGGAGGCAGACAGAGGCAAAGACAAGTCAGGGAGGTGTGGGAGAGTAAAACTTAAGCATGTTTGTGTCACACACCTACCAGCACAGGGTATCAAGCCCTGATGACTGTGTAGTGCTATCACATTTCTATGCAGTTGCTGGATGCGCCACATAGGTTACATGTTGTGGAGTCATCAGAATGTATATGTGATGGTGAGTGACATCTGCAACAGGGATATGGTAGCTATACAGTAGGTGTAGTACATGTGCCTGTCAGCATGAACAGGTGCCAATGTCAACACAGCCACATTCTCACAGAGACGCACACACATTGACACACTTGGCAGGGCCAGGAATACAACTCATCACTAGTGAGATTGCCACAACACATTACTGTGCAGATATCCCATGCATCACAGGGTTCATACGGAAGTTATATAGGCAAAGGGTATGGAGAGGTGTCTGACATCAGACAGCATGCTTCAGTATGTCAATGTGGGTTGTAGTGAGTGTGAATGTGAACATACACATCATACAACACACACACACACACACACACACACACACACACACACACACACACACACACACACACACACGGTGCCAGTACTGACATGCATGGGTGCATTGAGTCATGGGTATGTAGTGGTCAGTTATGCCAGATGGGTATACAAGGCTAGGTGATGGTTATATCTTGGCATCAGGCCACATGACAATGGTCTACATTGGGGCTCAGGCTGTAGTTTCTGGATTTGCCCACACAGGTGGGTATTGTATTCATCATCCTGTCACCTGGGTGACTATTGCGTGTGGCCACTGCTGTGCATTGCTTGCCATGTATGTGTTCCTTAGTCCATGACATGGATGGTGTCTGTGATATGCACACCTCACAACTGCATGTACAGTGACATGTGGAACTGTACCTGTGGTGTCTGGCCCATGTTGTGTACACAGATTATGGCACAGTCGTGGCCTCATGTGGTGGGAACTGGTAATGGACAACAGGTTTACCCTGCACCTTCATTGATAGCATGCTAATGACATTCCCTGGTGTCAGTGGCATCTGTCCATATGGGGCATGTTTTCAGGCATGGTATGTCCTTTTTGGGTCACATTTGATGGCACCACAGGTGTTGCAGGTGTCCAGTGGGGAACATGGGGAAGGTGCACTGTCTGCATGTATGTGTCTATTGGACAGATGGACAGGGTTCCATGCCCTCTGTAGGCTACTGCAATCACTCCATAATTACTATCAGTGGGCAATATGCAGTGTACTACCAACATAGTGGCTGTTGCTTAGGCAAGTGTGTGTGTGTATGAGACATGGGTTGAGAGTGTTCTCTGGCTAATACTAGGGTTGCTAACTTTGTTTGCCTGGCCTTGATGTCACATGTATGGGTATGGATTTGCACCCCACTCTCTCTGCTATCTCACATAAGTTATCCCTAAATGGTGGACATTGTGATATATACAAGGGCCACCATATAAGAAATTTGCTGAACCCACTCCACATTGGGCCCAGTTATTACACACTCACAAGCACCTCCACACAGGATATGAGTTACAAATACAGACAAGCACACACCTGTCATAGCTGGGATTAGAACTCCTACCTAACTAGTTTATTACACTACAGCAGTACGCAGTTATAGTACATGCCACAGAGATTACTGGAGTACTCCTTCCCCAAAGGTGTATTTCACATTGGATGACATCAGCAGGATTTCCAAAGTAGGGCATTTGAATTGTAATGAGTCGGGTTAGGCTAAAATGCACTGCTCCCTACACAGACATTGAAACACACACAAAACATCCACAACCAACATGTGTGGGTATAGAATCCCTAATAGAGGTCTATATCACACTACAGCATGAAGTTGTTATAGGATGCACCATGGGGATAACTGGAGAACTCCTTCCCTAATGGTGTATTTCACATTGGATGACATCAGCAGGATTGCCAAAGTAGGACATTTGAATTGCAGTGAGTGTGGCTAGGCTAAAATGCATTGCTCCCTACACAGACATTGAAACACACAAAAAACATCCACAACTGACATGTGTGGGTATAGAATCCCTAACAGAGGTCTATATCATACTACAGGATGAAGCTATTATAGGATGCACTATGGGGATTACTGGAGAACTCCTTCCCCAAAGGTGTATTTCACAGTGAATGACATCAGCAGGATTGCCAAAGTAGGGCATTTGAAATGTACTGAGTGTGACTAGCCAAAAATGCATTGCTCCATACACAGACATTGAAACACACTCATAACATCTAGAACTGCCATGGGTGGGAATAGAACCCTACCAGAGTTCTATATCACACTACAGCAGTTATGGCACACACTGCAGAGATTACTGGGTTACATCCTTCCCAGAGATGTATTTCTAGGTGGATGACATTGGCAGCCTTACCAAAGTAGAGCATTCAAATTGTATATAGTGTGACTACCCTAAAAAGCTTTGCTCTTTACACAGACAGACACACAAACACTTGCCATGTCTGGGATTAAAACTCCTACCTAACTAATTTATCATACTATAGCAGTACACAGTTATAGGATGTGCTATGGTGATTACTGGGCTACTACCTTCCCAGAGGTGTATTTCTAGGTGGATGACATCAACAGCCTTGCCAAAGTAGAGCATTCAAATTGTATGGAGTGTAACTACCCTAAAAGAAATTGCTCTCTACACAGAGTCAGACAAACACACACACACACACACACACACACACACACACACACACACACACACACACACACACACACACACACACTTGTCATGTCTGGGATTAGAACTCCTACCTAATTTATTACACTACACCAGTATGCAGTCATGGCACGTGCTATGGAGATTACTGGGTACAGCCTTCCCAGAGATGCATTTCTAGGTAGCCTTACCAAAGAAGAGCAATTCAATTGTAGGGAATGTGACTACTCTAAAAAGCATCGCTCGCTACACAGAGACAGAAAGACAGACACACAAACACTTGCCATGTCTAGGATTGGAACTCCTACCTAACTAGCTTATCACACTACAACAGTATGCAGTTATGGGATGTGCCACAGAGATTACTGGGCTGCAACTTTCCCAAAGGTGTATTTCACAGTGGATGACCTCAGCAGGCTTGTCATAGTAGGGCTATGGGGAGGGCAGTGTGTGTGCATGGGCCATAACCCATTCACCTAGAGGTTGACACACCACATGTGGGTGCACACAGGGTCATATTTCACAGGTACGTGTATACAGCTGCTAGATGACTACTTCCTTGTACAGTTATGTTGCACAGCTTACATGTGCACCACATAGTCTGTAATACTGACAGATACTGGTGGCTAGTATCTGCAGTGGGTGACATCTGAACCTTATGTGGTTGGGGCCCTTTGGCTGTGTGCTGGGTGGGACAGGCCTGGATGGCTCCTTGTCACAGTCACCCTCTTCCACATATCTATATATGTCTACCTTTGGTTTATTATAATGTGTTGTCCTTACATATATGTCTGTATTCCTATCCACAGTGTGTGCAAGGCATGAGTGGTGCATTCTGAGGAGTGTCTGCACTAAGATCTGCAACTGCCAGATATGTCTGGTCCACTGGTGTTTGCAGACATGGCCTTCATGTGTTTAAGTGTGTGAGCATGCCCAGTATGACCTTTCAGTATGTTGTTGACTGACACTACCTGTGTGAGCATGCCTAGTATGCCCATCTGTATTTAATGTGTGGATCGAGTCCAGGTAGTTTGTACCGCAGTGCTGACCTTTGTGTTGTACACCTACAGGTAGCATGCTGTTTCTGCAGGGTATCCATTGATCATTTGGCATTGACTGTTAGTACATTTCTGCATAGGATGGGAGGGCACACCTGACTATTTCTACATTTCTACACAGGATTGGGGGGGCACACCTGACTGTTACTACATTTCTATGTAGGATGGGGTCACACCTATTTCTACATTTCTACACAGGATTGGGAGGGCACACCTGACTGTTATTACATTACTATGTAGGATGGGGGGCACACCTGTCTATTTCTACATTTCTACACAGGATTGGGGGGCACACCTGACTGTTATTACAATACTACGTAGGATGGGGGGCACACCTGTCTATTTCTACATTTCTACACAGGATTGGGGGAGCACACCTGACTGTTATTACATTACTAAGTAGGATGGGGGTACACCTGACTATTTCTACATTTCTACACAGGATTGGGGATGCACACCTGACTGTTATTACATTACTATGTGGGATGGGGGGCACACCTGACACTTGTACACATTTGCTATGACTGTACTGGTATGTCAGGTACTCCATTTCATTCTGTATTCTTACCTATCATGCTGACTAGAGGCATACCAGTGTACTACAGATCTTAGCTTTGGTTGCCCTACATATTAGTGTCTGACTTCCTACCCTTCAGAACTAACATCCTACTGCCTGACCTGCTGTAGTCTGTCTGTGTAGGCCTGGGGTGGTGGTTACCCATAGCCATCATTCAGAGGCAATAGCACAGGCTCTGTTTGGGTTTGTCTACACCTGTCCTGCTGGCTGAGACTGTTTTTGGGTATGTGAACCACCCTGACTGGCATGTGTGAGTCATATGGACACACATGTCACCCAGCACATTTCCTGCTGTGGGTTTTGTCACCCTGTGTAGTACTGGCTACTATGGTGACTCCAGTATGTGTTACAGATGTCATGGTGCCACTATGGGTGTCTACTTTCTGCTGCCATAACATTCAGCCACCCAATTCATGCTCATATCTATACCATAGATACTGGTAACGACACATTCTACTCCATTTGGCAATTGGTAGGTTGATTGACTTACCTTGTGTGTGTGCCAGAATTGCAGATGGTGCTGGAGGGCTGCCTATGTTGGATGCACATAGTACACTCCCTATACATGGTTGAAAACAGGTAGTGTCATGTTTGGCACCCCTTTTACTGTATGTGTGAGTCAGAGAGAGGTGTCATTCCCTGGGTCCCTACTGTGTCAGTGTATGTGCTATGCATTGTCTCTTTGCAATGGCCTCAGCATACTGGGCACACCTCCATCTACCTACTGGGGCAGGCTCAGGTTGTTCCTCCTTCAAGTCACTCTCTACCTGTGCAGGCCTTGCCATGGTGGGGGGCTGTGTGGCCCTGCCTCATGCTGTTCCTGCTGCAGCTGTTTCCACAGGATCATATTGTGTAGCATGGCACATACCATAACAATTTGGGTACATGTAGCTGGTGAGTACTGCAAGGCTCCACCGGATGTGTCCAGACACTGGAACTGTGACTTGAGCATCCCAAACACATGCTATATTATAAGTCTGGTCTGTGCGTGTGCCTCGTTATGGCATTCTTTTTCAGGTGTGTGTGCATTTCTGATGGGTGTCATCAGCCACAGCTTCAGTGTGTAACCAGCATCCCCCACTAGATGACTGTAGGGGATGTCCCCACTGACAAATCTCTGGTACAGCTGCATCAGATGCCAAATGTGGGAATTGTGATAGCTTCCAGGGCAGCCAGCACACATTTTCATTATAATGCCTTGGGCATCACAGATGACCTGGCAGTTGATGGAGGGTATTCCCCTGCAGTTGATTTAGGCCCTACCCTGATCACTGGGTGGTGCTTTGATGCATATGTGCATGCAGTCTATAGCATCCACTACCTCAGGGTACTCTGATATTTGGTGGAAGAGAAGCATATTGCTGGTGAACACCTCACGGGTGTTTAGGAAATATACGTGCTCACTGGCATGTGCTGAGATGGCATCCAAGAACTGGTGGAATACTCTGGATGCTGATGCCTGTGAGATCCCCATGATATCCTCAGTTGAGCTTTAGGAAGTATCTGTGGCTAATATTCTTAGGCCTACACATACCTTGGTATCCACTGGGATGTGTTCCCCTCGGTCAGTTTGGTGTGTCAGGTGTGGCCAGCACAGCTCAACAATTTGCTGTAGGAGGTCCCTGTCCACCCTATAGCACTCCACTATCACCAGCTTGTGTAGCCCCTGGTAGGTTACCCTGGGTCTATACACTCTTCTCCGTCTCCTCACTGTGGGTTGATTGGCAGCATTCACATCCTCACCACTCTCAGCCTCTTGCACATGTTGTTCTATGTTGGCTGCTGCAGCTCCTCTAATTTTGTAGGTTTATTTGTTAAAAGTTCCCTGCTTATATACACCGGTGGTGTAGAGTGTGGGAAAAACCAGAGAGGAAGGTGTTTGCATAGTTTATACTAGTGTTCTGGGCTGGGCTGGTCTGCTGCCTGTGTAATTGGCTGATTCTGATACATTTCACCTGTCAGCTATGCTAGTTCACCTTGATTACCTTCCTACTGCTGTTTTCCCTTTCCATTGCCTTCCTTTTTCAGCCTAGGGGCGCGCTGTGCAAACAAAGTGCTCAAATGTGCACAGTGCTGCTATTTTCTGATTTAACTTTTGTCTTCTTCCTTTAAAACCCAGTGTGTGGCACACACCCACTTAGGCAATGTAAAGAGTGCTAGTCAGATTCAGACACACCCCCTAGCTTAGCTGTGCTAAGCTAGGAGCAAACCCGAGCCATAGGGCTCCAGTCCGCTTACAGTATGTCTGACAACCCCCCCCCGATGATGTCAGCTAACTCCTAGGCTTGCACCAAGCTATTCCTACTCTTACACTGTTGGGACCTGACTAGCATGCTGGGGAAAACTGGTATTCACTATCATTCCCCCTCATTTGCATAGGATTGCCTGCTAATGCATAGTTACATGTCTCACACTGAGCCTCCCCTCTTAGCAACCACTACTCACTGGCCATGTTGTCTTCTGCCTGCCATTGACTTGCATGGCAGAAAACTGATTTTAGTTAGAATGTTTAATTTAGGTTTATTTTGTTATTTTCCCCCTGATCCTGTTTGCGCACTGCTGCCCTACACTTAAATAGCCGAGATCGGCTAAAAAAAAAATAATAGTTGATTTTGTTTTATTTTTTTGCCTGTTTGCAGTGCCAATGGCCTTATACTTGGCCATTGGCATGCTTACTAACTGATATGCAGCCTTTATTTGGAGCTGTCACAGCTACGTTTTGGAGTTTGCAGAAATGCACTCAGTTACTAACCGAGTACATTTCGGAAGATTGCACTAGTCTTGCACGGCCGGTTGCAAGATTCTTGGATCGCAAAGTCACCTCATTTGCATGGATTTCTCCTGAAAATGGGGTGATTTGCATACAGGGGCTTAGTCCGTGACTAGTGCAGGAGTGCTCGTGCACACCCCTGCAGGCTGTTCCTGGATCGCATGACAGACATATTGCCTACTAGAGCTCCTGCACTGATCTTGCATGCCGTGCAAGGCATAGAGAATCTGGGTGACTGTGTTTACTGTGACTTATAAAATTTGGTGTAAGATCTAGAATCTAAAGATTACTACTACTATAAACATAGTTTATGCTGAAGAGTTTGCCATTTGTAGTTCTTTCATAACACCTATGATTCCAGAGATATGAACATTTGTTTGAAATGTGAGGACATAATTTGATTCTATCAAAAGGCTTAGGCCCCGCCCATTGTTACTTGCAGTGCAAAGTTCCTGAGCTCCATTGGAGTGAATAAGTTAAAGATAAATTCACCTCTCGTCTAGTTAGACTGGACAACTCCATGGAGTTACTCCAGGTCCAGGTTCTGGTGGTTAAGACCTCCATTCAAGTCCTAGCCAGTTATAAATCCTCCTCCATGGGTCATGATACTCACAAAGCCTACTTTACCAAACTGAAGACAATCCAAAGTTTGCTGAACACACTGGTTGTGGGAGATTTCAATTATCCCACCATCAGCTGGGAAACCTACTTTAGACTAAACTTGCTAGCACAAAAGTTCCTTGACATTGTGAATTCAAATGCCCTGGAGCAAATTGTCCATACCCCGACAAGAGGAACAAACATTCTAGATCTGGTGACACCAACATGTCAAACAGGTGCACTGCTGCAACTGCTGGACCCTTATTAGTTAAAACTGACCACAAATCAGTCACGTTTGAACTGACACTAGCACTAGAACTCACAAAGAGTGAAATCAGACTAAAAAAACTTCACCAAGGCAAACTATACCCTACTAGGTGAAGGTATAAATGCATTACAAGCTCCACCCCAAGCTGAAAGTGGTAACTACACCAAAGCTTACACTAATGTCCTGTACAATCACTTGCATACGTGTATAAACTCGACTGTACCAGACAGAATCAAAGCCAGAGCCCCAAGTAAAACTAAGATATCATGGTGGACTTCCAGCATCAACTAACTTTACAATAAATGCAAAAAGTTGCTGTCCAAGAAAAAAAGACAAGGACCCAACAATGGAAAAGCACCCTCCTCAGTCTTAATAGACAAATAAGAAAACTTATTAAATCCTCCAATAGCTCCTTTGAGAGAAACCTAGCAAGTACTGCCAAGGATAACCATAAGGCCTTTTACAACTGCATATGTAACCTAAAAGGTAGGACCCAAGCATGTGCAGAACTGGTGGTCATTAGTATTACACACACTGACCCCACAGATAGAGCGACTCTGCTAGCGGATAGGTTTGATGAAAATTTCACTTCCTTATCCCCTGCTAACTTACAACAAACCCTCTCCCAAACTCCCCCCCACCTTACATATCTGAAGAACAGGTCCTCAAAGCCCTATCCAAGGCAAAAAACACAGCCTCTATGGGAGCAGACAACATCCCAGGCTGTCTCCTAAAGAGGCTAAAACATGAACTAGTATCACCATAAAGTACCCTTTTCAATCATAACCTAACCACAGTCTTTGTTCCTGCAGAATGGAGAACAGCTGCAGTTATTCCTCTCCACAAAGATGGTCTAGCAACAGTCCTGGGGAATTACAGAACCATAGTTCTATAGTTATGTCAAGAATCTAAATGGCAATTCTCAGATCTGCTCTGAGCTACAACAGAATGGCATTAAATATACTGATCCCAAGGATATTGCCAATATCCTGGCAGATCGATTTAGTGCCAACTTCACCCCCCTCTCACCCCCTAAAGGGCCCATCTCAATACCAAAAGATTGCCAAATTCCAGTAATCACGGCCACACAGGTAGAAACCGCACTCTAAAAAGCTAAGAATACAGCATCCATGGGACCCAATGACAACCCAGGCTGTGTACTACATGAACTACCAAATGAACTGGCACTTCACCTAAGTGTCATGTTTAATCATAGCCTCACCTCAGGCTTTGTGCCCACTGAGTGGTGCACAGCTACAGTTATCCCGCTCCACAAGGGAGGATCCGCCTTGGATCCCGGGAACTACCATCCCATCAGTCTGACAAGCCTGATCTGCAAAGGCATGGAACGCATTATCATGGAACTTATAAACAAAGACATTGGCAACCTTCAAACACTGGACCCTACCCAGTTTGGGTTCTTGAAGGGCCGATTTTGTCTCCTGAATCTAATTGACTTATTTGAATCAGTCTCCAGAGCTGTGGACGAGGGTAAGGTGGTCCACACAGCCTATCTGGACCTTGCCAAGGCCTTCAACACCATCCCCCACTCTGGAATCATAGATAAACTTACTAAGCTGTGCATAAATCCCTATGTCACTCTATGGGTGTCCATCTGGCTTACTGACAGAACCCAGACTGTAAAAGTAGCCGACTCCAAATCCAGCTCCAGACAAGTGACAAGTGGAGTACCTCAGAGTTCAGTGCTGGGACCACTCTTGTTTGGCATCTACTTCTCTGAAGTACAGACCAACATTAAGGGACTATACCTAACAAAGTTTGCAGATGACTGCAAACTGGGAGCCATTACTGAATCCCCAAATTATGTGGATATTCTACAAAAGGGCCTTACAGAAACAGATGCCTGGTGCCAGAGCCATGGGCTCAAGCTTAATGCCAAGAAATGTATAGTTATCCCCTTTGGAAAAAAACATGTACCCATGAATTGCCACATAGGTGGCAGGATACTAAACATCGAAAGTGTGATGAGAGACTTAGGAACACAGGTGGACAGTGGTCTCACTTTCGATAACGACATCACCACAACAGTCAGGAAATCCTTCTATGTGGCACACCTCATCATTAAGGGCTTTTCATCCAGAAAAAAGGAAGTCATTGTCCCACTGTACTCATCCCTCATTAGACCCATTATAGAGTATAATGCCCCATTTGGTATGTACCTCACAAGACATCTGCAACAGCTGGAAAGGCCACAGAAATACCTCACTAAAAGAATCACAGGGCTAAAGCTGATGCCATATGCTGACCATCTAAAAAAACTCCAGCTATACTCTGTGGCATATCGTCTACTCAGAGGTGATCTCTGCTTATCATACTTAGCCATGTCAAACCCTGAGCTGTTGGACATGCTCCACTTAAAAAAATCCCAATCTATCAGAGCCACATGCTCCAGGGATCTAAACCTTGTCATTACAATGAACAAAACATGCTGGAGGGATAGGTTCCTGACCTACAGACTCCCCATACTCTGGAATAGACTGCCCATACATGTCAAGTAGAGCACCTCATTGGCCCTCTTCAAAAGGAACCTTGATGATTGGATGGGAAATAGGAAATTCACCCCGGGGATCATGTCAGCTGCCCTGCTAGACAGGGGTCCAGAGAAGTAAATATTGTGGGAAGAAATATCCAGGGAATTGTTATGGCTAGGCTTGCATAGGCCCTAGGGCCGATAGCCTAGTACCAGCCTATGAACCTATGAACCTATAAGCCTTACCAGCCTCATGTGTAAGACCATGGAATGTATTATTATAGACCTCATAAATAAAGACATAGGTGGCCTTCAAACCCTGGATCCTACCCAATTCAGCTTTGTGAAGGCCAGAACCTGCCTGCTAAATCTGGTGGATTTCTTTGAAAGTGTGATCAGGGCCATTGATGAGGGCAAATCTGTGTACACAGCATACCTTAACTTGTCAAAGGGTTTTGACACAATCCCACATTCAGGCATTACCAATAAATTCAGCAAAATGAATGTAAACCCCTTTGTCATAAGATGGGTTGCCAACTGGCTCACAAACCGGACACACACTATCAAAGTGGGTGACTCCACATCAACCAGAAGACTTGTTACCAGCGAGGTGCCACAGGGGTCAGTGATGGGCCCCCTACTATTTGGTATATGCTTCTCAGAAGATCAGGTCAAAACTAAAGTGTTGTGGCTGACCAAGTCTGCAGACAACTGCAAACTAGATGCAATCATTGACGCCCCAGATGATGTCAGTATTCTCTGGGAGGGTCTCACACAGAACAACTGGTATATCATGATCTCAAACTGAATGAAAAGAAATGCATCATCATTCCCTTCAGCAGAAAACAATGTCCCTACACACTATAAAATCAACAACGATACCCTAAGTACTCATGAAGTGGTAAGAGACCTGGGATCACAGGTTGACTGCGACCTTAACTTCGACCACCACATGTCTATCATTGTAAGGAAAGCTTTTAATGTAGCTTAATTTATTAGTAAAGGCATCACCTCGAGAGCAAAAGAAGTTATAACCTCCTGTCCTTGGCACTTATCTGGCCCATAATTGAGTATAACGCCTCATTCAGTATGTATCATACTAAGCACCTGCAGCAATTAGAGAGACCTTAAAGGTTTCTAACAAAGAAGATCAAAAGCCTCCAGCATGTGCCTTACACTGACTGACTAAAGTCTCTGTCACTATACTCCATATTGTATAGATTTTTAGGGGACACTTATGCCTGGTCTATAGAGCAACCCAAGACCCAAACTTAATGAACTTACTGAATATCTGTAAATCAAATGGGGCTAGGGCTGCCCATTCCAGGGACTTATCAATGGCCTGCAACTTAAATAGGACATGTTGGAGGGACAGACTTATCTCCCATCAACTGCCACATCATTGGAACAGGCTACCAATTCATGTGAAATAGAGCACCTCTTTAACACTGTTCAAAAAGAACCTGGACGAGTGGATGGGGCACTGTAAATTCTTGCCAGGGATAGTGCCCACAACCCTCCTGGACATAGGCAGTCATCATTAAATGCAATCTTAGGCATTGACTAGTACTTCTACAGTATTACATTGGGCTGAAATGCCTAGGCCTAAGATGACCTCCAGGTCGATAACCTAGTAATCGCCTATGATCCTATGATCCTAATATATATATAAAACATATATATATATATAAAACATATATATATATATATATATATATATTTAAAAATATATATGGATGTAGTCATAAATCGCATTTGAAAAGCCACTTGACTGAAACCTATAAGACTGAAACACATACTAAATTTTAAATGGGACCATATCAAACTAGACTAGGTTGGGAGGGGCTATGCCCCACACCCCCCAATCACACACCCCTAACTATATATACTAACTCCAGGATCGCACTACAGTGGGGAAAAGGGCATAGTAGTGGCAGCATGTAGACTACTGTAAGGTAAGTGAAAGGTATATTGCCTTTTCCCCACTGTAGTGCACTCCTGGAGTTAGTATATATAGTTAGGAGGTGTGTGGGGGGTGCAGCCCCCCACATTGGGGGGGTGTAGCTCCCCACGTAGTCTGGTTTTATATAGTCCAGTTTACAATTTAGTATGTTGAAATTCAGTATTATGGGTTTCAGTCAAGTGACTTTTTTGTCTTTTGAAATTTCAGTCTTATGGTTTCAGTCAAATGCATTTCAGTCAAATGAAGTTTCTATCATATTGTAGGGATCCATATATATATATATATATATATATATATATATATATATATATATATATATATAGATATATAGATATAGATACATATAGATACATATATAGATTAGATATAGTTTTTATATATACATATATATGTACATATATTTTTACTACTGTAACACATCAGGTTCTTATGGAGACATTTGGTAGACAGCTTCTTTTTCAGGTATGCTGCTTTTGAATGTACCACCATTGTCAGTGACATCTGAGTGTTGTGTTTCCTGCTAAAAAATGCAGTAAACATGAGTTATTTTTGCATTTACTGTCCAAAACAATACGCCATCACAAAAATACAAATATGGTAGTCTTGTCAATTTTAGTAGGAAATAAATGCACAAGTCAATCTCCTTACAAGTGAAAGAATCCATTCAGAGCAATGTGCAGGACATTGACTCTGCTGCAGTTCTTCAGAGTATCGACAAATATTACAAAAGGTAAATCCTGAAGTAAAACAACATCTTCCTGTAATACAAAATGCCTATTTTGAAGATAGCATGAGCTGTTTAAATTCATCTTAATGAGTTCTGCCTCTAAGCTGTAAGATAGGGTGATAAGATTCTCTTTTCAGTCTGGCATATGATGAATTTATGTATAACAACAGCTCTCCTTGTCATGTCACCTTCTGTCATTACACACAATTGCAGTATATTTAAGGTTAACCTTTTAACTACCTTTTGACATTTTATTTTGTTAGCACGTCCTTTAATTTTACACAGTAAGTGACTTATGGGCATTTTCTTCATAAAATGTTTGTTTAATTTATTGTAGTTTATAATGTGCTAAACATCAGAAGTGGTACAATGTATCCTCTTAGATGCCACTACAGGAAGTTCATGACAATGTTGTACCTCTGATAAGATAGTAGTACTAACCACTATCTTATCTTCCAGTGTAACACACCTACTGAATGCTAGTCATTTCTTAGGTATAGCCATTACACTTGCCGTACCTACTTTCACGTGTAATGCTGACAACTGTTTAACAACTTCAGCACTTCTAACTTAGAGCAACAGAAACCTTTGCTTCAGTATACCTAGCAGAAATTTGGAATAATGTAAATGAAAATGTAAAGAACTGCTTTCTCCACCACTGGTGATATCTGACAGTCCCATGAAAATAAAATGCATACCTTTGTCAACTGGCTTTAGGTTCAAAACAACACAGTTATTGGCTTTTCAGTCAGAAATAATCAGAGCAGGCCATTGACAAACAAAAGTTTAACCAAATCATTTAGCAGTATCATTTTCCTGAGTCTGTCGTGTCATTATCACTGATGCCAAACATGACTACCTACTGAAATATAATGCAAGCTAAAAATGAAATTTAGTTATTATTTGCATTCAGCAATCAGGTGGACCCACTAGGCAAATTAAGTCCTTCTAAAGGTGAGGCACAAGGACATATATTACAGATGGTTAACAATAAATACAAACTAAAGCCAGCTCCATTAGTTTAATAGCTTAGAGCCCTGACTATGACCCAGGTGACTTGAGATTACTTAGCAACTTGGATGTCTGCTAGAGCTAGTATTCATGGGGAGGAAGCTTACCCCTGCTTGCCTCTCTTCAAAGGGAGAGGAGGGATATGTGCCCATGAGCACACTGTCTACAGTAGAATCTCCAGTGGAAACCAGGGATCATGTGGAAGTTTTTGTTTACAATGGAGAGCAGTGCCAACTGAGTACATAACACAGAAGTGTGGCATGTATCACAAACGCCCGTTGCACAACAAACCTATGAATGTGAATGATCATGCATGTGATTGTCAGGCAAAAAGTAGAAAACGTAAACCACCCCTGATATCTATTTTAGTGACAGTCTCTGTAGGTTGGCTCTCACCACTGTAATGGGAAACAAACTGGACAGCTGACATACAGAAGGTGAGATAGTTGATCGACAGTAGGTGCAAAACATCTGCAAAAAACAAAACAAAAAATATATAAATTAAAACAAGCTGTCAGAAAAAAATACAGAAAAGGATAAGAAGAAAGCATGTAATTAAAAGCAGGACAGTACTACAAAATAGACACCGTATCACAATAAAGTCACTAAAGATGACCATACTACTGCACATAAATGCAATAATGGCCTTATACTGCCAGGGGCACAGGGTGCATTGTGAACTATGAAGCATTTTCTGTATTTAGATACCCAGAAACCTTACCAGATATAAATAATTTATGGCTTTACAAGCACCATCATTGTTAGGGTGTGGTGTTACTGTAAGGTATGGTTTCATAATTAAATATACAGTAAAGTAAACAAAGCACATGGTCAATGCTTTATCAAGTTATAATACAGTGCTCATACCATAGTTCAGTTGTTTAATGAATCAATTATATTTTATACATGCATTACATCACTATGTATTTGGAAGTTACTTCAGAAGTACATTTCTTTTCTTTTTCTTCATACTTTGAGTGACAGCATATTCTCTTACTTTAATCACAATACATATTTGGCTTATACTACTGAAGATCATTTACAAAGCTGTAACTTATCACATGGACATAATAATTACTTTATTTTTTTTCTCTGTTTCTGCAATCACAATAGTAGTTACTGACTGATATATTCCTTATATACACAGCTGCTGAAATCCTACTGTGGGATACTGAGTAAAGAAAATGCAGGAAGGTACAACCTGTCCCCATCCCATCAAGGGAAGCAGTGGTACAACCTGTCCCCATCCCATCAAGGGAAGCAGAGGTACAACATGTCCCCATCCCATCCAGGGAAGCAGAGGTACAACATGTCCCCATCCCATCCAGGGAAGCAGAGGTACAACATGTCCCCATCCCATCAAGAGAAGCAGAGGTAGTAGTTTCCTCCAACCAGCCACATTGACACAGTTTGTTCTTTTGCTTTGCTTACTGCCATGTACTCCAGGATATTAACCATACTCTGTGCAGTCATCAGCAGTGTCACCTACACATGTTCCTTATTCCTTCCTTATTTTATCTGCCTGAGTGATGTAGCTACTAATAATGCAGGCTATTTGCAATTTGCTAAAAAGGTGAATAGGTTAATGCAGTGAAACCTTTTCACTCATGAGTAAGATTTGCAAAAGCAAAGTACAAAGCATACAAATGTACCTGCAAAATGAGGCACTGGCATGTTAAATATGTTCTTTTGTGTATATTTATGCCTTACCTAGCCTGACCATCAAACTGCTACATAATTCTGTTCACACATCCTGCTTTCTTGTCTACACTTGACTTCAACATAGCCCCAAGGGGGAGGTCCTCCCTCTCTAACGAGAGGTCACCTTACAGAACTGAAATGGGTAGGTGGTTGATGAATGGATTGGTAGACACTAATTCTGATGACTAGATGGGGAGACCCAAATTTATGCCAGGGTTATCATATGAGGTCTGCTTCATTTGGGAGGTAAGCAATATTAAGTGCTTGACAAAGGTGGCAAGAACTTTTAAGTTTGTCTACGTAAAGGTCATCGTGGCTAGGTGTCTCATGGTCTCTGTGATCACTTGCCTAGTATCATGGGCACCAGAATCATAGAGCATGGGGGGAGGGGAGCACCCCCACTTTTGTAGATCATCCATACCTCTTGTCCCTTTCATTTTCCATGCCTCCCAACTGCCACGATGACATCAGCACACATATTTCCGGCTGTTTTTTGCGAGCGGGATATTCAGAAGCTGCTGCAGAAACAAAGGATTTATTTCAGGTACTCAGGCTCAAACCCTGTACCTTGAGTACAGGTAAAAAGAGACTAAAGTCCCTAGCCAGCATCACTTGTGAATTTATGCCTCACATTTTTGTTCTGTTCTTTCTGGTTTGCAGGAGTGGTAAAACAAAACCTTTTATTCTAGAAATTTTCTAAGGTTATAAAATCATTATTTGAAATGTGTCCCTATTTTGGGGCTGTATTCCCCCATTATTGGCTTTGTTCTGTATGTTTGTGCTAAGAGGTTGAGAGCTATGGTGAGAAGTGAGAACTGAATTCACTAAATGATGTGATAGCCATTTAAGTTTGTCTTCCTGTCTTTCAAGAAATTGCTGGTTTGTTGCTCTGACTGTAGCGCACAGTGTTTTGGGTTCAAGACATAGCAGTGAAATGCATGGTGGTAACAGCATTTTATGCAAGCAACTTTCCAAAATTATACACGCAATGTTTAAAATGTGCCCCTGTTTTTTGGCCTTTTGCCCCCCCCCCCCCCCATTGAAAATAAGTTCAAGAAGCTGTGCAACATGCCTATGGCTTACAGTGTACTGTAATTCTGTATTTATATATTGTGTGTAGAAGTAGACTGTTATCATGGAAATGTTCTGAATAGGGCAGTTTTGTCATTATTGGTGCATGCATTTTGCTTCATTGCCTACTGGAAAAATGTTCAAACAATAAATTTAAAATGCAATTGTGTGTGGAAGTAGACTGTTATCATGGAAATTTTCTGAATAGGGCAGTTTTGTCATTATTGGTTAATGCATTTTTGTTTCATTGCCTACTGGAAAAATGTTTAAATAATAAGTTTAAAATGCGCTCTAACTTGTCTAACAAGTGTGCTGTATTATACAAGGAATATAATTTAATACAATCAGGAAGGTGAACCAAGGAATGCATACATGTATGCATGGCCCTAAAATGTGTTTGAAAACAGCCCAGAGGAAAGTGTGAAAAGCTCAAAATCATGGGCAAATCTTAAGCTTTACTCTTGTTACCAAAGCAATGGGTGAAGGTAAAACAGTTCACACCACATTACCTTGACCTGGCCAAGCCCTTTGACACAATCTCCTACTCAGTAGGGTTGCCACCTTTACAAATTTCCAAAGTGGGACATTTTTGATGCAAATGTCAGATTGCGCAGGACAAAACAAACCCACAGTCAGTACAAAGAACAGAACTTCACTTTTTTGCTTAAATAAAAGCTTATTCTTGTAGCATTTTAGTTGCTTATTCTGTTTCTTATAACATTTAGGTGTTTCAGATACAGAATAACTGTTTTATGTAACTATTACATAAAATATGGGAAATATGTTTTCTTAAAATCACAGGACATTTGCCATTTTTTCGATTTCTTTGCAGGACACAATTGGCCAAAGAGGGACTGTACCTCGCAAAGTGGGACGGGTGGTAACCCTACTACTCAGGTGTAGTACAAAAGATGAATAATGTAGGAGCAAACACTTACATTACCAGCTGCATTGCCAACTTGGCTCACAGGATGCAGGATATCAAAACAGGGGAAGAGACCAGCCACCAATGGAGTCCCCCAGGGTTCGGTGCTGAGACTTTTTCTGTTTGGCATGTACATCTCAAAAGTAAAAGGAAATACCAAAGAGCTTTGGCCAGCTAAGTTTGAGATGACTGCAAGCTAGGAGAAGTTATTGAATCCCCAAATGACTTAACCATCACGCAGGAAGGTTTGTCCCAAATAATAACTGGTGTCAAAATCATGACAATGCTCTCTGAGAACTGATCCAATTGTTTAGCATTTGAGAACTTGTGTGTACAGTGACCTAACTTTTGACTGACATGTGACCAGAGTCATAAGAAAGCCTTTCTATATTGCACACCTTATAAACAAATTGATTGTGACTAGATCTAGAGATGTTGTTGTCCCCCTTTACAAAGCTCTCATTATGTCAGTCATTTTGTATAATGCCCACTTTGGCATGTATCTGTCCAGCTCCATGCATCAATTGGAATACCTTCAGAGACACCTTACTAAAAGGATACAAGTCCTAAACAACAGGTCTTCCATAGACCACCTCAAAGATTTATTACTATACTCAGTATCCTACAGAGTGTTTAGAGGTGACATGTCTGGCATATAAAGCATCCACCGAAATAATACAGATGGACCTACTGAACATGAGCAAGTCAAATGGCATCAGAAATACTCAGTCCAGGTATCTAAACTGAATGTTGTGGAGAGATGGATATATATCACAAAGGCTACCACTGTTCTGGAACAGACTATCCATAAAAATAAAGCAAAGCTCATCCATCCATATTCAAATGCAACTTGGATCTAAGGATGGGTAATAGAAAATGTATTCCAGGATTTCCCCTCATGCCACTAATGGATAGAGGCAGTTCCTAAATGCTGCATCCATTACATGGCCCCCTCAAATTATCTATGGTATGATCACAGTTGTTCTCACTAGGGCTAATATACAATTATCAGCCATGGGGACAGCTAAGACCAATCAGAAAATGTTTATTCAAGCACCAAAAGGGGATTGGCTAAGCTTAAATTGTCCTCCAAGTGGACCTATGTTGTGGTAGCAAATAGTTATAAAAAATTACCCTTTTTAGTTCACTAAGTGCCCCTGTCACCCTCCAACCCCCCCCTCCCCCAGTCTTTAACAGCTTCCGGCACCTATGCCTAGTATAATTCTCATCTTCCTATTTGGCAGGCAGGGAGAAATAGGGTCTGGAAGCCATTATCTACAGCTAGTTAGACTTACCTCTTATTCTCAGTTATTTCACTCTCAACAATCTCTCAACAAACTACAGTCAACAATGATGGGCACAGATGTGTGTTTCCCCATAGTTAACCCAGCTACAGTACCTATACACACTGCCTGCTAATATGTCATGCTACACATCCAGTATAGTTAGAATGCATGTACATTGCCTGGTAGTATGTAGTGCTATACAGCCAGCCCGACAACAATGTATACATACTACCTTCTAATCTGTAATGCAGTGCAACCAGCTACAGTGTATACACACACTATCTGGTAATATGTCATGCTACACATCCAGTATAGTTAGAGTGCCTACGCATTGCCTGGTAGTATGTAGTACTACACAGCCAGCCCGACTACAGTGTATACATACTGCCTGGTAATCTGTAATGCAGTGCAGCCAGCTACAATGTATACACGCCACCTGGCAGAGCATAATTGTGCACAGTCAACACAGCTATAGCACATCCAAACTGATTAGTAATACATAATGCTGCACAGTCCTCTCAGCTACAGTGCATACACACTGCTTAGTAATACATAATGCTGCACAGCTAGCCCAATTACAGAACATACACACTGCCAGGTAAGATTTAATGAATTACAGCCAGCCCAGCAGTGCATATAATACTCTGTGCTGTCCCTATTGGTGAGCTACTGAAAAAATAGTATCTGCTTTGTGATGGCTTGTGCTCATACAGTGAGGTCTTGATGCCACCTTCTGTTCAGGATGGGCAAGTTATCATCAACCATATAGCCAAATTACTTTACTGAGCTACAAGACTGTTACATATAGTTCTCAGTGTATATTTACATTGCTAAAGTCAGTCACCAGTGTAACTATATTGATAACCGCATGCAACAAAACTACGCATCAGGTACAGTGCCTTGTGTTCTGTCTGGGGCACTGCAAATAAACCAAGAGTTTCACTCACATGAACAACTTGGGCAGATTATAGCATCTTCATGATGTTAGTGAGTGATGTACTACATGGACATATTAACGTCTGTGGGCATATTGACGTCTATGGGCATATTAACATCTGTGGAGTTCACTGCAAGCAGCAGGGGATATAGTGTGAATGCTAGTTCCTTTAACCAAACAAACCCATTCCTCACTACTCAAGTTCCTTTTTTTCTCAGATCCTTCCAAAATCTATGTATATCTGCTCTCCTTGGATTTTGGTTGACTTTGCATGTCCCCCCCCCATGTTCTTCATGTCCCCCAACTCACCACTGTCCATATTCTATCCCTGTTATAACAAAGTAGGGCATTTATAATGTACGAGTTCTTTCCCTATTGCCAGCAAACTGGTTTAGGCAAGTCTTAGCCTCCGCTTTTTCATATTTCCTTGAATCAGATATATCACCTGACTATTTATTATTTATTTAATTTTTACATTTGTTGACCGGGCTAGTCTAGCTGGATATGTCCATTTTCAGTAGAGGCCCGGGGAGAAAAGCTCCAAGCACAAACAGTGACAAAATAAAATTATACAAGGACATGATAAAAGCACAATACAGAGGCAGCATTGTTCTGACTGTTGCTTTTGCCTTTCATCTTGATTGTAGATGAGATGCTACTTTCATGGTTGGTCATCATAATCAAGGTGGAGAATTTTCAGCTGGCATTTTCTTGAAAACCAGAACCTATCCATATCTGATAGCATGTAGCTCTTTCTTACCACCTTATTGCCCCAACCACATATTCTTACTTCATAAAGTTCCTGTATGTAATACACTAGATTCTACATAATGTTCCCAGATCCACACAGGACAGATTACACAAGATCAAACTCATCAATATGAAGTAAATGCTTAAAACTGCAAATGTCCAAAACTACAGCTATAAAACGTGAAAACATTTGAATTGTCAAAGGCCCCACACTGCAAATGTCCGAACCTACAGCTAGGAAACCTGAAAAACATTAAACTACCAAAAGCTCAAAACTGAAGATGTCCAAAACTATAGTTATAAAAGTGTAACTCTTATACTATCAAAATACATATAAAATCAAACTGGGGTAGGTGCACCTTGTTTATCTCCCCCCTCTACCTAAATATAGTAACTTCAAAGCTGCTGTACCACAGATGCCAAGAAAATCAAAAGAGCCACTCTGTAAGATGTAACAGGACATATAAACTACTACTACTCAGAAGACTAAACAGAGATTCAAACCCAGAGCTTCCACAACACAAACATATTTGCCAAACAGGTCTCATTCCACAACTAATATGCATGGATTTACCAACACTACAGAGACAGTATCTATTAAAATGAAGTCTGAAAAGGAAGGATGGGATAATGAACTCTATGCATAGGTACTTCAGATATCTCCAGAAATAGCAAATACCACTTATACAATGATACAAGCTCAAAAAAAAAAAAAAGAAAAAAATGATTAATGAGATGACATGAGTCACCCTGAAAAACATGTCAATATAAATTAATACTAGTGCTGCACCTTTAAATGCATAGCATCATATAAAGCAGGAGCAGTAACAACATGGGCCACCTACACAGAGAAACTCCAGAAATCATCACCAGACCACCATGTAGCAGATGTCTCAGTGACCAAAGTGAAACAAACATTAAACTCTGTAAAGCATCAAGCATTGGATGTGCATGATGCATCAAACCAAACCAGGGAAGCCAAATATCCAAAATCACGTTGGAGATTGTGCAGTGCCTCACATTACAATATGTACAGTGCCTCACATTACAATCTGTGCAGTGCCTCAAATTACAATCTGTACAGTGCCTCACATTACAATCTGTGCAGTGCCTCACATTACAATCTGTACAGTGCCTCACATTGCAATCTGTACAGTGCCTCACATTACAATCTGTACAGTGCCTCACATTGCAATCTGTACAGTGCCTCACATTACAATCTGTACAGTGCCTCACATTGCAATCTGTACAGTGCCTCACATTAAAATCTGTGCAGTGCCTCACATTACAATCTGTACAGTGCCTCACATTACAATCTGTGCAGTGCCTCACATTACAATCTGTACAGTGCCTCACATTACAATCTGTGCATTGCCTCACATTACAATCTGTACAGTGCCTCACATTACAATCTGTACAGTGCCTCACATTACAAAGACAAATCAAGCAAACCATGCTACAAAAGGAGCCTCAACCTAGAAGAAACACAAATCAGTAACTACCTGTATGAATTCAAACCTATAGCCTACAACTTTAAAGCAGAACAGTTTATAATAAAATTGCTGATTGAGAAAACTATGCGAGAATGCTAATTCAGGTCACAGAAAGTAATCTATTAGAGATAATAGATACTGACTAATAGGCAGAATTTTCTCCATATGAAAGGATAGGTACTCCACTCCTACAAATTTAGGGACGTATACAACAGCAGACAACTAATTTGCTTATACATTTACTTTATTTATTACCATTTGATGACTGGGTGGGAAAACTGGTCAACTGACCCTTTTCAGTCACAACCTGGGCTTACAGAGCAATGACTAATAGAAGACAGTTAAAAAGATACATTTCTACATGTCCGGTATTTACAACAGCATATTAGTCCAACCAGAATTTACATGAGTACATAAGACAAAAACAATGCATTTTACATGTCCAACATTTACAGCAGCATATTTTTGTATACCAGTATTTACAACAGAAAATACATTTCATCAGTACTCAAAATAGTACATTATTTTCATCACCTCATTTAAACAGTTATCACTAGCAGAATGATTATTAGTATAACATACTGGCAGATAGATGAATATGATAAAATTTTGTTCTCTGGTTTATTGTTTTTTATCAATTGTCTCTAAAGCAGAGGAGATTTTTATAAAGTATTTTGTGGATTCCATGTTTATGGATTTTTTTTTGGGGTAAGTGGTTATAGGTTGCAGGCCCTAGTGTAGAGAAAGATCTGTCTTCTAGTGCACTTTTGAATCTTGGGCATGCCAGTGAGAGCGACTTATCTGGAGAGGTTCTTAGTTGATGTGAGTTTTAAAGAATAGCAACTCTACTGTTTAGAGGTGGGCAGTAGTAATGTTTTAAGACTTTGTGAATTAGTGTGTTTAGGAGATAGGTGGGAATATATCTCATTAAGGCCATTTGGCCGTGTTAAGCACAGGGCAGTGGTAGAGTAAAGGCTCAGCCAGGGGGTTAAATATACAGATTTTGGTCTCTGCTATTTGGATTTTATATGACAAAGGTAAGACTAGCAAAGGGAATCCATATTCAAGTTTGGGATTAGTACATTCTTAGCAATAGTTTACCAGACTTTTTGGAGAAAGAAGGTATGAGATTCTATGGTAAAGTTTAAGTTTTGTTAATACCTTCCCAGATATAAATTCAAAATGTGCAGTAAATGATAATTTATTTATTTATTTAACATTTGTTTACCAGGATGGTCTGGCTGGACAGCTAGTGTCCGTTTTCAGTGGAGTCCTGGGGAAAAAAGCTCCAGAAAAATTCTTACATAATATATATATATATATATATATATATATATATATATATATATATATATGTCAATCAAGATACAGCTGTAGCAAGGTCAACATGCTAATAGTACAGGGATAAGTACAAGTACATAAGTACAGAAAGGTTAACCTGCTAATGATATACAGATAAGTCATGCCTTTATAGACATATAATTTTAGTATAGTAAAGGCATGCAGACAATATTACAGTATGTACATGGAGAAAGGGTGTAATACAGTATCATGTTTGACTAAAGCAAGGGGGGTACCCTCTTTCAGGCGGATGGGAGTTCAGGGAGGTTCTTTGCAGGTACGTAAATGGTTGGTATATAGCTAGGATTTTAATTGGGTTTTGAAGGTGGTTACACATTTTTGTAGCCTGAGGTCAGGAGGCAGGGAATTCCAGATTTTTGCAACTTGGTTAGTGAAGAGAGATTCACCTGAGCTATTTTTACACTGAATATTTTCTATTAGAGCATTGTTGGCAGATCACAACTGCCTATTAGAATTGTAAAAGGTTATTAGGCCGGACAGGGCATGAGTGTTTTCAGGATGGTATAGGATATGATGAGCAGGACCCACGGTAGTGGTGCTGCGGTAGCGTTGTCGCTTCACAGCAGGACGTTGTTCCGTTCAATTCTCAGTTAGAGTGTCTTCTGTGTGGAAGCATGCGTGAATGGGCGTGCCTTCGGTGAAGGTTGTGCATCAGGGCTGGTAACTCAGCATGTAAAAATCCACTACCAAACATTAGCAGACCGGAGTACCGCTGTGGTGACCCCTAACCGGGATAAGCCGAAAGACACAACAACATTGGATATGATGTGCATATTGAGTTGGAGGTATTGTAATAAAGTTGGGAATTCTAACCAGTGTAGATTATTTAAGGATTGGCAGTGGTGGGAGTGTGATCTGGCACTGGCAGTGAATCTGGTGATTTTGTTATAGCAGGTGAAGTTTATTAAGGCCAGTTTTATTTAGATTTGTTAATACTGGGTATGCATATAGTGTAGTAGCTAGTAGATGGATTCTGGCTACGGTGATTCGAGCTTTGGAATTTAGGTATTGTTTACAGCAATAGAGAATCCCTAGTTTTACATGGACTTTGGAGACAGTGAAGGATATATATTTGTTGTACTTTAGTTGTTGGTCAATGGTGAATCCTAATAACTTAGGTTCTGGGACTGGGGTGATGAAAGTCCTGTTAGCTGACGATATGGAGAGGGTAGTGTCTTGGGTTTTTGTAGGGTGGTACAGCATAAGTTGTGTTTTCTTTGGGTTTAATATTAACTGGGCATTGTTTAGTCAATATTCTATTTCAATGAAGGATTATTGGGTTTTTTGTTGGAGGATAAATATACAGAATGGCCAAGGATAAGCCCTAAATAGTTTTGCTGTTTAGCTTTTGAAATAGTGTTACCTTTTTTATAAGTTAAATGAATAGGTGGAATATTGGGTAATTTCTTTGAAGATAAGAAAATCATTGCTTTTATTTTCTTGGGGTTGATTAGAAATCTGTTGGAATAAGTCTAATTGCACAACTCATCTTCCACTTTCTCTCTTATTCCCTTCTGTTAGCAAATAGTATCCATAACTGATCAATACTGTGTGTTTGTTAATTTAAACTGAGAACACAGTAGCCTACTGATACAAGGTTATCCTGTTTTTCCACCTGAGAAATGGTTAAGAAATGACTTACATTTTCAGAGCAGTCCTTGGTTAATTGTGATTGTTTCTTAAACACAAACTTGTCTTTGCTTTGGCTCATTAGCAGCAGTACAAAGAACTGCCTGCTCACACCCTTGTTCTCCCCTCCCCCTTCCCTGTTTATTACCTTAAGACAATCCCAAAGTTAATGGCAGGCACCATTTTTAAAACTACAACCACCCTTGTCACGATCATATGTTCATTTATCAGTTAACTCTGTTACCTGATTGTTTCCAGCCCCCTCATAAGAGCAACTAACAGGGTCTCTACCTGCTTCGCTCCCCACCCTGCCCCCTATTCCCTCCCACCCCCAGTGGTCCCACCTTTATTACACTCACAAACCCCTCCCATCTTTTCAAAAGCCAACCACAGCGCTAACTCAACACTACCTGCTCCATCTTCCCACTACTATCACACCTCCTCAACTAACATGTACAAGCATACCTTACCTATGCTCACTGCATGCACTCACCTTGCATATCTTACATCCTACCAAAGCTCCATCATTCCCCCACTCAACCACTACCACTGTACTACTACTCACACCACCACTCAAGTATCACCCTCACTCAGCTCCCCTCCTACCAACTCAAGAACCATCCCTGTGCACCCCCCACATACTCTACCAGCTATATTACTCAAACATAAAGCATCCCTACAACTTAACATAGTAACCCTCTCATCATACCTATTACCCACAGAGCACAATCATAAAGTTTCCCTTATAAACAAACAAATTCAAAAAATGAGAAAACTAACCCCAACCCTGGCCCTACCATCTCCAACCCCAATCCTCATAATCAGACTAGAAACCACAACTTCTCCCATATTACAACCAATAGAAAGCCAAGTGACTTCAAACTTCAAACTACAATCCACTCTGCTACAGGCCCCACGAAGGCTCAGTGTCTCTCCAACCTAATACCACTCTTAAGTATTCAACTGCGGTGCCACCTTTAACATTCTTATAAGAAAAGCGCAGTCCGGGTCTGAACTGTCTGCAAACAGCTATGGTTAACTTTGAACCTAACACTACTCTTAAGTATTCAACTGCGGTACCACCTTTAACATTCTTATAAGAAAAGCGCAGTCTGGGTCTGAACTGTCTGCAAACAGCTACAGTTAACTTTGAACCTAACACCACTCTTAAGTATTCAACTGCGGTACCACCTTTAACATTCTTATAAGAAAAGCGCAGTCCGGGTCTGAACTGTCTGCAAACAGCTACAGTTAACTTTGAACCTAACACCACTCTTAAGTATTCAACTGCGGTACCACCTTTAACATTCTTATAAGAAAAGCGCAGTCCGGGTCTGAACTGTCTGCAGACAGCTACAGTTAACTTTGAACCTAACACCACTCTTAAGTATTCAACTGCGGTACCACCTTTATCATTCTTATAAGAAAAGCGCAGTCCGGGTCTGAACTGTCTGCAGACAGCTACAGTTAACTCTGAACCTAACACCACTCTTAAGTATTCAACTGCGGTACCACCTTTATCATTCTTATAAAAAAAGCGCAGTCCGGGTCTGAACTGTCTGCAAACAGCTACAGTTAACTTTGAACTTAACACCACTCTTAAGTATTCAACTGCAGTACCACCTTTAACATTCTTATAAGAAAAACGCAGTCCGGGTCTGAACTGTCTGCAAACAGCTACAGTTAACTTTGAGTATGTGTCGACCTGTTTGAGCCAATCTTCATTTTCCCCTGGAGAGCACTCTGCTTTGGCTGTAAGCAGCCCCCCCCCCCACCACTACACACACACACACACACACACACACACACACACACACACACACACACACACACACACACACACACACACACACACATCTTCCACTTTCTCTTATTCCCTTCTGTTAGCAAATAGTATCCATAACTGATCAATACTGTGTGTTTGTTAATTTAAACTATGACCACAGTAGCCTACTGATACAAGGTTATCCTGTTTTTCCACCTGAGAAATTAAGAAAAGACTTACAGTTTCAGAGCAGTCCTTGGTCAATTGTGATTGTTTCTTAACACATACTTGTCTTTGCTTTGTGATTGTTTCCAGCCCCTCATACAGGAACCTAACAGGGTCTCTACCTGCTTCGCTCCCCACCCTGCCCCCTATTCCCTCCCGCCCCCAGTGGTCCCACCTTTATTGCACTCAAACCCCTCCCATCTTTCCAATAGCCAGCCACAGCGCTAACCCAACACTACCTCCTCCATATTCCCTCTACTATCACACCTCCTCAACCAACATGTACAAGCATACCTTTCCTTTGCTCACTGCATGCACTCTCCTTGCATATCTTACATCCTACCAAAGCTCTATCATTCCCCACTCAACCACTACCACTGTACTGCTTCTCACAAAACCACTCATGTCTCACCCATACTCAACTCCCCTCCCACCAGCTCAAGAACCAACCCTATGCACCCCCCACATATTTTACCAACTATATTACTCAAACGTAAAGCATCCCTACAACTTAACATAGTAACCCTCCCACCATACCTATTACCCACAGAGCACAATCATAAAGTTTCCCTGATAAACAAACACATTCAAAAACTGAGAAAACTAATAATCTCATGCATATCAAAACTAGCCCTAAGTGGAGACACCCACCCCAACCCTGGCCCTACCATCTCCAACCCCAATCCTCATAATCAGACTAGAAACCACAACTTCTCCCATATTACAGCCAATAGAAAGCCAAGTGACTTCCTTCTACTAAGCCTAAATATTAGAAGTATATCCAACAAAGTCCATGAACTCCATGCCACCGTAGACTTGTACTCCCCAGATATAGTCATCCTGACAGAAACCTGGCTAAAACCTCACATTACCAGTGAGCAAATCCTCCCTACCAGTTACGGCATACTAAGAGTAGACCAGCTAAACAAGAAAGGAGGCGGTGCAGCTATAATATTTAAACAGCATCTAAACATCCAGATCTTAAAATCATCAGCCCCACAAATATGCAATGAAGAAATAATATATACCAACCTCAAAATAAACCAATACAAAACCATCAACATAATTGGATGCTACTTCCCACCTGGCCAAAACATCCCTCCACTAGAAAACCTCAGCTGGTCTACCCACCATCTCCCCCAAGAAACTATCATTTTAGGTGATTTCAATATTGACTGGCAATCCTGTTCTGGCAACCATACAACCTATCATGTAAACCTTCATGGCTTCACCCAACTAGTCCAGTCGCCAACCAGGATAAATAAAAACTCCAGGAAGCACACTACCCTGGATTGGATACTAGTCAGTAAGAGCCCCCAGTCATATATAACAGGCTGCTTATCAGATAGCCTCAGTGATCACTCCCCAACATTCCTACTCAAAAAATACCCGTACCAAGCTAAACCTGTCATCTACCGTCAAATACGTAAAAAACTAAACTTTAACCCACTCACATTCATCTTATCCCTCAAAGAATGTAACTGGCATCCTCTAAAGTACCTCAGTCTTGATGACACAGTTTAATTTTCTAATACTACCTTCCTGAGCATCCTTAATTACCATGCCCCCATAAGACTTTCCAGAACCAAAGCACAACCCTCCCCATGGCTACAGAAAACTACGAAGTCAGAAATGAAAATCAGGGATAAAGCTTGGGAGCACTGGCGCAAAACCAAAACCCCCTCAACTAGACAGAAATTCCTAGAACTACTCAATAGAGTCAAAAAGCTAATAAAACAGGACAAATTCCAGTACTACCAGTCTGCCCTAGACTCCTCCCAACGTAGCCCCAAACAATTCTGGTCCTCCATAAACTCCAACCTCCACCCAGGTAAAGTCAGTACCCCTCCTCCTAACATCCCTCACTCCTCAGAAAATATTGCTACCTCATTCAACACACACTTCACACACACCATACTATCACTAGCTAAACAACACAACCCCCCTACCCTCCAATCCACACCTTCAACTAATAATCTCCCCACTGCCTTCTCTTTTTCTCCTCTACCTACCTCCAACATAAAAAACTCTTAACTAAACTTAAGCCCACCAAATTAGCAGCAGACAACCTCCCAAGTGAATACCTACAAATCGCAGCTGATGCTCTGGCCTACCCAGTATCCATCTTGATTAACTGATCTCTGTCAGAAAGTTATGTTCCCACACTGTGGAAAGTATCACATATAATTCCCCTCTACAAAGGCAGACCCTCCACAGAACTAACCAATTACCGCCCCATGGCTATTCTCTCTCCACTCTCCAGAATACTAGAGAGATGCATACACTCTCAGGTCTCAGACTACCTCCTTACTAACAACCTCCTTTCCAATACTCAGCATGGTTTCCGACCAAACCATAGCACCAACACTGCCTTACTCTCCTTTACTAACACTATCCTTCAGCATAAAAACAATGGCTATCTCTCTGCTGCTACTTTCCTAGACCTATCTAAAGCATTTGACATGGTCCCACACAAACAACTTATCTCTGTCCTCAATAACCTATCCTTCTCACAATCAGTCACCAACTGGTTTCAGAGTTACCTGTCTGACCGCCAACAATCCGTTGTATGGCAGAATGACATATCTCCCCAACTACCTGTCTCCATAGGGGTTTCCCAAGGATCCATCCTTGGACCCCTACTTTTCTCTCTTTACACCAATAATCTAGCCTCTGCCACCAAACATGGCACACTCATCCAATACGCAGATGACTCGACCATCATCTGCTCAGCCCAGTCCCTACCCAAACTGCAAAAAGTCACACAGGAAGCCTTTTCCTCTGTTGAAACATGGTTATCCGATGCCCAATTAATACTCAACCCAAACAAAACTAAACTACTCATCTTCCAACCCACCAAACATACTCAAAACAACTCTCATTTTAACATCACAGCAAAAGACAACACCACTATATACCCAACTGAACACACCAAATTGCTAGGAGTGGAAATAGACAATAAACTAAAATTTGACATTCACATATCCATGACCATAAAAAAAGTCCACAAAAAACTAGGAGCATTATACAGAAATAAACAATTTCTCACCAAAGCAGCAAAGATTTCAATAGCAATTTCCCACCTTATCTCCAGACTACTTTATGCCTCTCCAATATATACCAACCTAAGGCAATGCGATCTAAACAAGCTAGAGACCTGCTACAACAAAATCGCCAAATTCGCCACAGGGGCATCCTACCGTAGTCACCACTGTCTCTCACTTGCTGAACTGGGCTGGCTTGAACTCCCTCACCTCCTTCAGTGGTATCAACTCTCACTCGCCCACAAACTAATAATCCATCCACTAAATGTCCCATCCCTCCAGAATCTACTCCAACCCTATCGCACCACCAGACCACTAAAATCCAGCAACAAAAATCACTTGCAGATCACTAAAGGCAATAACTCTGCTGGTGAAGCACTATTCTCTTGCACCATAACCAAATTATGGAACTCCCTCCCACCCACAATTACCTCCATACCATCATGCACCCACTTCAAAACTTTATTAAAAGCGCACCTAAAAACATGCTGGCTATGCCCTTGCATCTCCCACTCTAATATCACCCACCCCATCCAACCACTACTTTTCTTTCCACTCCACTAACTACCTTGATTATAGCAAGCTCAGATGCTCATAAGCCTAGTACTTATTATACAGCAGGAACTTCTTATTGTAATATTTGTTAATGTCTGCTATGTACTTCACAGATAAAGATTCTAGTTGTCTACTGATGTACTATGTTCTTCATCTGTAAATATGTTGTAAGTAATTGCCATGTTAAATTGTTAATCACTATGTAATCCAATGTAACTACTGTCTCTTTATTTTAACTGTGGAGCTTTTCTTCCCGGGCCTCCGCTGAAAATGGACCTACGTCCAGTCAGACACTCCCGGTCAACAAATGTAAATAAATAAATAAATAAATAAATAAATAAATAAATAAACAACTTAGTGATGTCTTGCTGGAGTTGTTTTGTAGTTCTGAATGATTATTACTGGTTTGTAAAAGAAGTACATCATCTGCATATATAACGAGTTTGAAATTAGGAATCTCAATTAGTAGGACATTGATAAACAGGGAGAATAGTACTGGCTCTAGAAGAGAAGCCTGAGATGCTCCTGTGTTTAAAAGGCCAATGGAGGAAAGAGAGTTATTGTAACATACTTAGTAATACTTATTCTGTTGATAACTCTGAAATCAGTGAATAATATTAAGAATGACATTGAGTTTAGCTAGCTTATTAGGTAGCATGGTATGATTCACAGTTTCAAAAGCCCTGGTCATGTCTATGAAGAGACCTGCTGTGATGATCTCTTCATTCACGTTGCAATATATGGTATCTATAGCCATTATGAGGGATATGAAAGTGCTGAAAGAATTACAAAAAAACATGCATTGGTGGCTCAGAATGTCAAAACTGCTTACATTATACTATTTGTATACCTCTCAACCTCTTAGAGCAAAAAATCTGGACAAAGCCTAAAATTATGGGGGGACAAATAGGACAGATTTTAAACATTGCTCTTACAAACTTAGAAAGTTGATAGAATAATAGGTTTTGCATTAGCATGAATTTTCTGAAGGATGTGGAGTCTTAAACTTAAATGTTTGTCATTACTTCATGACTTCAATCCTCAGCTATTTGTCAGAAAACTACAGATTTTAGGAGGGACACAATAAAAATATGAGGCAAAAATCTGGACATTCTGTAATAATCTGTACAGTTGAGAGGTATGATTAACATTACAAGAAATTACTGATAGCATGGAATTATTACTAGCCTCAAAAATACATTGGCAGATTTAAAAAAGGACACCATAAATGCAGACAACTACTCAATACAAAACATCCACATAGCATGTCACACCCTCCCATGCTGCTACTCAGAGCACACTCACAATGCAACACAAACATAATGCTCATCACAGCAGACCTGTAGTACTTATCACAGTATTCATAGTGATAGGGGAGTGAAGGAAAAACGCTTGCTATAACAGAGAATTTTGACAGCATGACCTGAAATGATGAACTCTGATGCTGCCCCTAGAGGGGGAATTACTGCTGCTATCTGAGCATAGCCAGAGAATGTTCCAAGGTTAGGCTGTGGAATCTTTCAATTCAGTAGGCAGTCCCAGTGCAGGGACATTATTGTAACTTAAAGATCATGTTCAGTGCAGCAAATCGACACTATAAATAGCCTTACCTGTTTCCATATGTATTGTCAGGCTGGCAGTCAGTAATATGTTATAAAATAAAACCTTCCACAAAGTGATTTTATCAGAAAATAAACTTTAAAAAAATCCCGCAAAACCCAGAAACTGCACACTGTAAACCTATTGGCTTTCTCTTGCAATGTACTACATTCATCAAGATATACTGATGTCATTCTTGGAGCTTTGTTTAAATTAGTTAACTGAAGAATTGCCACACAATTGTACATGATTAGCTATCTGCCAAGCTATTAATTAAATTACAGTCTAGCAGAAAACCGCTTTACAATTGTTTCACAAACTGTACTACCCTGTACTTTCACATATTTCTGGGGAATGGAGAAGACATTGGGGATAGAAAGTCTTGTGCCTGACAAACAAAAGGCATTAAGAAAGTGATCTGAACATCTTCATTAAGAGAATGCAAAGACAAATGCTCATTTTTCACTTTCTGGATTTTGACAGATTTTTAAATTTTATATTCAGCATGGAGCAGAAAATCTATTATGTTGTCTAAGAGTTTTCAGACTCCCTGGAGTAACATGGAATGAAGGAACAATCAAAATGAAGCTTAGTGCTGACGATTTGGGACATGTGGATGGCGAAAAAAAATCATCCATTCATATGAAAGAGATCCTAAAACTAAAGGCTCGAAAGATAATACCTGAAATGCATACTGGCACTACTAATAGAAATAGAAGGAGAGAACTAATTTCTGATAACATGAAAAACAAAACAAAAAATAGGAAAACTGTAAAAGGATTCCTAAGTGATAAAGACAGCAGTGAATGGGGGGTTTATTTTAAACTCCAGAAAAAAGGGATTAGTATGGAAGTGACCAGGGCTGAACAAAGGCTATATAAACTGGTGCTGTGACATTGTGGTACAGGGCTCCCATTACGACTCAGATGATTATAAACTGATTAGTACCCAGGCTCTGGAGGATTTGGCTGTGTACTGAGAGGAGTGACAATGCTGAAGTCACTTCTCATAGGAGAAGGTTGGGGATGTGCTCTTAGAAGAATGCTGTGCCTGTACTTCTCTGTTGGAGACTGGAGAGGGGACGTAGTCATACACCTGTGGGAAGAGATGAGGCTACTAGAGTTAACATCAGTAACAGAGGCAGGTGGCAAAGCCCTTATAGTGTCTGACTGAATGCTTACTCCATGAGCTGTTTGGAGCATGAGTAAGTGAATGGTATTTGAATCAGCATTGGGTGATACAGTTAATACTGATATTTGGAAACAAGTGTATGCAAAAGGCATAATAGTATAGCAAGATAACCATGGATGCAGTAAATGCCACCATAGAAAAACAAAATATGTGACTGTATCCACTATTTGATAATATCATTATAATAGCATTAACAGAAATATTATAACTATGCTTTGGACTTTTTGGGAAACCTTTTTAAATAACTTTATTTTTTTTTCTCTAGGATGAAAAATGCATTTATAACACTCATTCATAAAGGGAAAGGTGACATAAAGATAATAATCAGCAGGCACTGTGACTTTCATTGTGTTGTCCAGCAGAGTGTGAGTGTTGTGTTAGGGAATTAATATCTATCTATCTATGACAAGGGATTTGCATATTTACAACACAATGCAGTTTACATATTTTCAACCCAAAACTTGCCAACTGTTGGCCATTTTAAAATAAAGGACGTCTTGCTCACCAACTTTCTTGCAACTTAAGAAAAATCCAGTTTCTTTGGTGAAAGGAGTCCCTTTTTCCCAAGCATATTTCTTGAATGAATTATATTCACTCAGTCTCTGAAACACCTCTGTACATATAACTTGCTTTTCCTCATGATGTAATGAGCTATAGATAGCTACCTCACTTGGCCAACTGGTTACTATAACTTTATAAAGAGTAAAAAGTTCCTTGTCTCTTCCTTTAGGTTTGTTTATTTCCCAGCCTCAGAACTTCATAACATAAAGGATAGGGACCATAAGAAGCTTACTGAATCAGTCAGAAAAGTTGGTGATGAAAAGTGACAATAAAATAAAAGGGAAATAATTATGTGATTGTCTGCTTCTCCACTACCATTGCATCAGTCTCCAGGAGATATTGGAATATGCATCACATGACCACACCCTTTATCATACCTAGATTCCTGCCTCATCCTGCTCCTTGACAATAAAGTTCACAAGAGAAACAGATGCCTCTCTCACTTTCACAAACCCTTCAAACCATACGCCCATCATCTCTGTGTATATCTGGTCGCACCCTTTGACATTGATACATATAACTACCCGTTCTATCCATCTTATCACATCTGATATAAATATAAATGAATGAATGTTATTTTGCTTACCTGATCATATTTCCCTACATCATTACAGATACCTGGTGACATCATACAATGTTCCTATGCATTAGTACCCACTGTACCACAAAGTTAAGTTCATAGGCTGGTTGTCTAGCATGCAATACCATGGTATAGTCTGTGGCAAGATATTACTTGGGCTCATTCCTCTACATTTAATGTCCCTCCCATTCTGAACCCTTGTAACACTAGCTACACTCTTGGTTACTACCTCTCAACCATTGAGATTTGCAGCACTGCCATGTTAACTGCCTTCTGTACTGTAGTCCATTTAAGGCACATCCCACTGAGTGTTATCAGCTTAACAAAACAGCGTCATCACATTTCTGAATGCCTTCATCCAATATGTTAACTTCTCATACACTCTCCATAAAGGTTACAGTCACTGGTATGTCACAGCTAGCTAATATCAAGGGATGGCAGATGGTTAGTCTCACTGCCAGGGTTGTACATTCCTTGTCTGCATCCCAAGTATGATATGAAAAAGGCTACAGTTTCTGGTTCCTATTTGAGTTTACCTGCGCCTTTTATGCACTGAACAAGTTATATGTTACGTTTTTAATGCTGGCACATTTATTTTATCCCCCTCCACCTCCAAAGAGTTTGGGTTTGGTTCTGTAATTTTTTCTTTAACTCTCTGTGATACATTACATGGCAACTATTGAACTTGAATATTTCTGCTCAGTGTTGTAATTCAAGGCTCAGATCAATGCACAAAGTAATATTATTTACTAGCATGAATTAGTAAGAATGCAACTTGTGAGTGTTAGTGAGGACTTAAGAAGTTTCTTAAAGAGTGCAGTACTCTCTGTAATATAATGATATATTCAGAAATTTCAGTAAACAGACAATAAATGCATAATGGGAAAAAACACAAAGCTGTACATCCAAAATGTCCCAACTTCAAACACATCCCACATTCCATTTATGATGTATGTTATTTATAGATATGTATGTGCTTATTCGGTAAGTTCAGTGGCAACTGACTTAATTCATATCACAATTCATGCTGTCCATAGAATCAGCTTAAAAGATAACAAAAAGAGATATTTTTTACATTTCATTAAGGCTGTGACTTTTAAAACCCAATGTAAAACTGTTGGGATGCTTTGTATTTTAGTCCCCTGATTTTATGGCTACATTTTTCATTTGCACCTGGTGTGGTCAAGTTCAGTTACCCATACAGTACTGTTTTATAAAGCCAAGGACTGTGTTTCCTGTATGTAAGCTTCAGACAACAAAGAATGTGTTTATACTGAAATAGGAAGCCAGTTAACTGTTTGTCATAGAATTAAGGTTCATAGTTCTGAATGGCCTATAACTATTGTGCTGAGATCAACAGGAAAGATAAACTAGAAAGAATGCACAGACCATAGCACTATATTTAAATGTTTTACTTGCCAGCCCTATTTTCATTAATCACAAGATGTATTTTTTGTGAACGTTACAAAAATAGTTAAAAGAAAGGTGTTGGGAGGTAATAACAGTTCACATCCTGTGCAGTGTTCTGCTGGTTCCTGATATGCAACTGGTTTCTCCAGTTATGGTAGTACTATGACCAGTTAATGCAGAGTAACTGCAATGGAAAAAACAATCTGTAATACGTATGGTGGGACAACAAAGATTGTTGACACCATCTCTTGGTCTGTATTATTCCAGAGTTCCTCAAAATGCTGATCTTCACTGATTAAACTCTTATCATGAAAGTAGCCTGAGCTGCTTGTGCTAGAGTGTAAAACCAAAATTGCACAAGATCTGAAGCAAGTGCACTTATAAAGAAATATCTCTCATTTAGGGTGAATGATGTGTGAGAAGAAAAATATGTATTTATATAGATAGCTAGATAGATATAGATACAGCTTAATGTTTCCTGTGACGGCACTCTTGCACAGGATTTGAAACAATTGCACTTATAAGGAAATAATTCTTACTTAGGGTAACTGGTGTGAGTGAAGAAAAAAATATCTATCTATCTATCTAACTATCTATCTATCTAGTCTATCTAGTCTATCTATCTATCTATCTATCTATCTATCTATCTATCTAGCTATCTAACCACATACATACACCTTAACATGTCTCCTATGATGGCACTGTTTGTGTTGCCAAATCAGGCAAACTAGAGAGTTAAATTACACCTTCTACAGCATAATCTATATTTAAAGATGAGGTTAAATGCATGCTGAAAACAAACATCTTAACTCTTAATAATAATTCTGCAAAATGAGTCCCCAGATGAAGCCCTAAGCTAAGGTGCCATATTTTTTTCAGCAAAGAAAAAAATTCCTCAGACTCACAAAATAGTGGCAGCTGAGGGACTGAAATCTAGATCTTCAGACTTTCTGATTCTTCCTGGTGTGTCTTAAAATTCTACTTTTTAAAATACTACCAGGATTCGGGAAGGGCATTGATAAAAGCAGATAAACAAGACTAATAAATGATTCTAGGCAGGCTGAAGCACTTGTAAGCCCATACTGATTAAGATGGTTTACAAACATTATTATGCCTTTAAGTGTCTCACATCCAGGCAAATGACAGTAGTGTGATGGATGTAATCCCTCCCCCATCCCTCTGGAAGAGGGCACCCCTATGCTTTAGTCAAACACAAGATACTGTATTGCACCCTCTCTCTTTGTACATACTGTAAATATTGTTTGTATGCCTATTCTGTACTAAAACTCTGCATGTCTATAAAGTGTGAGGACACAACTGTACTCATCTCTGTAATGTTACCCTGTAACCTTCTACATTAGTACCTTGATTGTTATTATGTATATTGCTCATGTAACTTTTATCTGGAGCTTTCTCCCCAGGACTCCACTGAAAATGGACATTAGCTGTCCAGCCAGACCATCCTGGTAAACACATGTTAAATAAATAAATAAATGTAAGAAAACAAGGACATGTAAAATCCAAGTAACTTAAAAGCAGACACATTCTTATTGAAGAGCTAACTGCTATGATTGGATTTCAGAATGCCATAACTGCTTTGATGGTAGCATTTCTCGCTCCACTGGTCCATATTTCTAGATTGACATTTACCTAGCCAGCAGAAACTGGGCAGGTGAAATAATAGTCCATAGTCCAAGCCACTACTGAGCTTCCTGTACCCCTCTCTTACTTTCATTGACTTCAACGTTTGCCTCACTTGGAGTTTATAGAATATAATAATGGGTATGATGCACCCCACGATGTTCTAAATTAGTTACTTTATAAGTTTACAGAAAAGTTTAACAGCAAAGGAAAGACAGGAAACAGCGATTACAGAGTTTATGTGATTAATTTATTCACTGTCAGTGTGCACTGTGCACTATCACTTTTTTTACAAATTCAAAAAAGCAAGTGCCGAAGTGTGATAATCTGCCCCGACACAGAAAAGTGGTGATGTGAAGAAGAGTATGTGTGGTTTTTTGTTTATATTTTCACAAATGTTTGATTGCTGTAAGCAGGTTGTGGCTAAAAAGGGCCCCAGTGGTCAATTCCATCCATGCATTCAAAAAACAAAAAGAGTGCATTCACTAAAATGAGTCACTCTGGGCAGAAGGTACCCCAGTTTTTTTAACATTTTCTCTGCTCCACTATTAATAGCCAGCAAACAATATGGGCCCTCTTAAGAAGCCATACTACAACAAAGGAACATGAGTCTTGTTCTCATTCTTCTTACTGTTAGTCACAACTGACCAGCTGGGTGACTGCTGTAACCATTGTCTGTTTGGTTCTTTTCTGGGTGTTAGCTAATAGTGGCACAGCTGCCATACAGGCAGCCATCAAGAGACTTAACTATATAACCCCAAGGTTTCTTACATGCTACATAAGTGTCACAGGGGCTGCCATACAATGGGAAACCCCTGATATAACCCTATCCTCCTTCCAAGTATATGGCTCCTGCTACATCCTATCTCCACTGGAAAAACATTATCAAGAGACTTGTCCCATCACACACCGCTGACTTTTCTCCCATAGGATAAGTGAGCAAGTGTTATTTCTTAAAGGTTCATAGGTTCTGTGATGCTGTGAGGTATTGCCAGCTATGCCAGGAGAAGTGGGGCAGTGCATGTGTAACATATGCCAGCATAACTAGCTTGAGATTTGTAAAGAATTATATGGCATTTGTATATCAGACTGATTTGTACAGGTGTTTTTGTTGAAAATGTATTTGTAAAGTTGCTTGTCTTAAAAAGGTACCAACAGTGGGTCCTGCTGGAAAGAAAAGAAATACACCTGTATATCAGACTGTATTGTAACTGTTGAAAAGAATATATTGTAACAGAGGATACAGGAAGACAAGATATTAATCTCAGTCCAACTAACTTTGAAAATTAGCCCGAAATTAAATTACCTGGTTTAGGCCATAAAGTTTGTATCTTACAGTTCTGATTGCAGCCAGAGACGAAATGACTGTGAAAACCAGGACTAGGAGTGCTACTACATTGTCCTTAGGGGTGAAATAATGATTACTCTGGAAGGCTGGAAGTTTTTGAAATGATATTGTAGTTTCCAGATGCTATAACACATCTTAGCATAGCTCTGTGTGTATTATGACACATGTGCTATATTCCGGTTTAGTTTCTAGTAAAAGGGGTAGTATCGGAACCAGAGTCACATGACCATATATATGTGTTATCATTTTGTAATCCAGCACTGAAATGAAATGATGTTTAAATACTAGATGAGACAGAAGACTCAGGCCAGTCTGTTTTTGAAACCTGACAAAGAAGGACCACTCACTCACTTCATCTTGCCTTGATTTAGTAAGTAACCAGGGAACAGTAATTCTTTAGATCATTCAGGAAAATATAGTGAGCTTAGTTAAGTATTGTTTTTTCTGTATCTGTGTGAATCTATCCATCTGTGTTATTTTTAATATTTAATGTGACTAAAACTCTGGTGTTTATTGCATATTGATATTTTGTATTTTAATTGTTTTATTATTTATTATTAAATATATTTAAAGTCTCTTTTAGAGAATATTTTAACCTTTGAGAATACTGTGGCAACTCCTAAAAACTTTGCTGCATTGATCAAACACTACCATTTGTATTAGTATTCATTTTACTCAGTATAATTTTAGTATTAATAGTATTAATAGTATTCATTTTACTCAGTATAATTGGGTACCCTTGTAAGAGCCTTCCAGATGCTATGAAAAAAATATATAAAGTAGCTGGCTTTGGAGTGTTCTGGTGGCAGTATCTACCTTATAGTCTGGGTAGAGGGGAATAGCTGGTAAATCTGTGCCAGCCTTTCCCAGGTGTGAGTGTGTGTGTGTGTGTGTGTGTGTGTGTGTGTGTGTGTGTGTGTGTGTGTGTGTGTGTGTGTGTGTGTGTGTGTGTGTGTGTGTGAAAATCAAATCTCAAAGAGTGTGTTTGTCAGCTACTTGGAGCAGGGACACAGAGTACTAGTTTCACTGAGAGAGTGGTGGAGGACATGGCTTGGAACACTCGGCTGAGGAATCAACTCTACAGCTGTGGTCAGTGTGGAGTCTTATTTGGGGCCTGGTGAGAGAGAGAGAGAGAGAAACCTAGCCCCAGGATGGGAGTTTATTCCCTGTGTGCTCTTAAAGGAAATTGTGCTTGGTATAGAGAGTGGCATCTGGAAATACTGTATGTATCTATTTGTGTTCCAAGTGAATGTCCCTCACCAGTGTCAGTGGTGAGGATTAAGGCTCCTTTATTACTGGCCCAGAGGAGGAATGTCATGGGTTCATAGGAGGTTACTAGGCTAGTGGCCTAGAGCCCTTACAAGCCTGGCCATGTTAATCCTGAGTTGCCTCAATTGTCCTTGGTTAGATGGACATAATTCACAGAATGATTCTATGATAAACACCAACTACTCCTGTCCATGAGGGACATGGATGCCACACCTGGGGTGAATTTGTGGTCTCCCATCCATTTGTCCAGATTGCACTTGAATAAGGTCAGTGAGGAGCTCTACTTCACATGAACTGAACATTTATTCTACAGTAGCAGCAATCTGTGGGGGTATATCTGTCTCTCCAGCATGTTCTGTTAATGTCAGAGCCTAGATTAAGATCCTAAAGTGAGTGACTCTTGTGCCATTTGACTTGCAGATGTGCAACATTTCCATCAGAGCAGGGTCATAGACTGCCCTGTAAGCCAGGCACAAGTCACCTCTCAGCAGCCTATATGATACAGAGAACATTGACAGGGCTTTCAGTCTATCCAAGTAAGTCATGGTTTGGAAGCCTTGTACTTTCTTGCTGAGAAATCTCTGTGGTCTCTCCAGCTTCTGCAGGTGTCTGGTGAGGTGCATGAAGGGAACATTATACTTTATTAGTGATCTGATGAGGGTCGAGTATAGTGGAGTTACAACATCCTTAGACCTGGATGCGATGCCCTTACTTATGAGATGTGCAACATAGAAAGTTTTCCTTACCACTGTGAAAACTTGGTGGTTGAAGTTCAGATTGCTAACTGTGTTCCCAGATGTTGCACCACTGGGTTTGAACTTAGGCAGGTGCTGTCAATATTGTAATTATCAGGGAATTCTGCTATGCCAAAGGGGATAATAATGCACTTTTTTGCATTTAGTTTTAGACCATGGCTTTGGCACCAGTCATTTACCTGTGTTAGCCCCTCCTGAAATATGTTGACATCATTGGGGGACTGAATGATTGCACCCAATTTGCAATCATCAGTGAACTTAGTAAGCCAAAGGCCATCTACTTTAGCCTGAACTTCCAAGAAATAGATTCCAAACAGTAAAGGGCCCAGCACAGATCCTTGTGGTATGCCACTGGTGACAGGTCTACTGGTAGAGGTGGAGTCATTACATTGACAGTATGTGTTCTGTCGGTGAGCCAAATGGATACCCATCTAGTGATGTAAGGGTTAATCCCCAGCTGGCAGAGTTTCTCAATGATACCTTAGTGAGGGATTGTGTCAAAAGCTTTGGTTAGGTCAGGATAGGCAGTATGCACTGTTTTACCTTCATCCAGGGCTTTGGTGACTTTCTCGAAGAAGTCTACTAGGAATAAGCATAATCTACCCTTAATGAAGCCAGACTTGGTTGGGTCTAGAGTTTGGAGATTGCCTGTGTCTACACACACACACACACACACACACACACACACACACACACACACACACACACACACACAAACACACACACACACACACACACACACACATATATATATATATATATATATATATATATATATATATATATATATATATATATATATATACATAATACATACGACGGCAATTTCACCAAAAGTGAAACTGTCAAGTATACAGTCACGAAAGTGCTATTCACCGAAAAAGCAAAGGTATGATAAAAAATAGGGGAAATCAGCGGGGAATGGCTGTTGCTGAGATCGGAGTACAGTGGGGATAAGGGTATATTCCCTTTTCCCCACTGTAGTGTGATCCCAGAGTGAGAATATAAAAGTAGGGGGGGTGTAAATGTTATGTGTTTTTTGTTTTTTATTGTTTTTTTTTTGTTTGTTTATGTTAGGGACTTTAGCGAAAGCACTTATTTGGTTAAAAGTGCTTTCACTAAAGTGTGTTTGGTAGATGTGGATTCGGACTATTGAACTTTCGTTCAATAGTACGAGATCTATATATATATATATATATATATATATATATATATATATATATATATATATATATATAAAACACACACTCTATAAGGGAAATGATGATTCTTCCCCCATGGCCTTGCAGTGAGGCTGGTTAGACTTATGGGTCTATTGTTCCTAGGGTTGGTTGATGGCCCCCCTTTATGCAAGGGGATTACTGTTGCTGTTCTCAACTCTGCTGGAACAAAGCCAGTTCTCAGGCTAAGACTAAAGACAGCGCCAAGTGGGTCCACTAGGTCCTGTTTTAGATTGCTTAATAAGCAACCTGGGATGTTATCTGGTCCCACTGAGGCCGTGTTTTTGGCCTTGGAAAGTGCAGATATGACCTGATCTCTAGAGATACTAGGCAGAGGACTGGTGTCGGGTATGCTTTGAGGTATGTTGCTCTCCCTATCAAGCTGGTTCCTCTCCCTTACTTTGGCTACTACCTAAGCCAGCAATCAGCAGGGTCACATTCTGGATTCCACCACTGTACAGCATGGAGCTATTTAGTATTCGTCACTTTAGTCTTCCCACCAAAAATTTATTTTTCCTTAAAGTCACAACAATGCTTGAGCCAAGTTCCTGTGAAGATATAATTCACTCTGTCTATACTAAGGTGTAAAGCAAGAGCAGGCTGATCCCTCTCAGCCAGCTTTCTTTCATCTGATGCTGTTTGTTCTAAGAAATATACTACTGAGTCTGCTATTATAGAAGGTGTAGTTGTATAAGGTACTCTCAACAAAAACTAGATGACATGAATCATCCTTGTTTTCATACCTTTCAATTTGTTTTGATCATGGCCCTACTTCAGAGGGGAAGTCTTCCTCAGATTATCATCAGACAGTAGTCATCAGAGCTTGTGTGTTGAAGATGTGTTACTGTCTGGCAAAATCCAGCCTCTTGAGGCAGAACCAATCTCAAATCATGAAGCCACCCCCACTTCCCTACAAAAAGTAGCTCATTAGCAAAAATGCCAAAGTTCACAGAAATAGTATGTGAATGCCTACTCCTGCTTCACTAAACCAGTATGCTGCATAAAGTGACTTACTGCTATATACTCCAGTTAAAGGAGAGTACTGTGCAACTTAAATGTCTGCCACTTACCCTATTTTAGTATGGCAAACAGAGAAACTGCCTCACTCAAGAGAAACTGCCATAATGTCATGGTAGTGAAACTCAGCGTCATTAAAGTATATTGATCAGTGAAGTAATAGTCATTCCAGACATATATTGTGCACTATCTTTAGCCTTTACATCATGTAATAGTTGTGCATTTATCCATTTATTAGCTTAACTCATTAGTGCTTAAAGTATATTTTTGTCAGTGTCTACAAGTACTTCAATCCTGAATGCTAAAAATCTACTGTCGTGAAGTCAGAGACAGAAGTGTTTTGTAGCTTAGGTAGTCTGCTGCTCAAGCTCAAACTTAAATGTGAGTTCAGGTAAGAAGATGTCACAGCTTACCCAAACATATTATTAAGGTAAGTGCAATAGCCAGGAAATGAACTCTGCAATCACCATTGTATTTAATTCACTGTTAAACCTTTCCTTAACTTTATAAAATAACTAATACAGGACATTGTGGTGTGCAACATGCTCCATATTATATACTATAAACTCTCCTATTTTGATTTCCTGTGTTCTATCAGTTGGCAATCCAGTGTGTGACTTTGGCCAGGTCGAGGTATGTGGTGTCTACTGTTTGGCCTTCATCTATTGCTTTGGCAAACTTTTCAAAAAAAATTTCACCATGTTGACTAAGCATGACCTGCCCTTGATGAATCTGAGCTGAAATGGGTCCAGTTTTTGGAGGTTTCCTACGTCCTGATTGATTAGTTCCACGATAAGTCTTTCCATGGCTTAGCATGTGAGGTTAGTCAGACTTATGGGTCAATAATTGCCGGGGTCTGTGGAAGCTCCTCCCTTATGCAGGGGAATGACTGTAGCTCTTCTCCATTCACTTGGTACAAAACCTGGATGGAGGGTGGGACTTTACAGTTTTGTTAAGGATGTGACTAAATCATGATTCATGCTATTTACAATACAGCCAAGGATATTGTCAGGTGCTACCAATGCCATATTTTTAGCTTTTGATAGCACTTTCATGACATGATCTTGTGTGATTGCTGGAAGCAAGCAGGTTTCAGATATATCTTGGGGGACATATGGAAAGGAGAGAGGGGTAAGGTTAGAGCTAAATTTATCAGCCAGTAGGTCTGATATATCTTAGCTTCAGTGTAGGCAACTTTGCTCACAATTAGCTCAGTCCATTGTTGCATTGTGATTTTTGAGATTACAAACATAACCTTTAGATGATCATTGTATTACAGGGTATTCATGCTCTGAATTCTCCTGGTGAGAAACCTTTGTGGGTGTTCCAACTTTTGCAAGTGTCTTGTTGGATACATGCCAAAGGAGGCACTGTATTCAATGTTAAGTCTGATAAGGGCTGAGTAGACTGGTACTATAACTTCCCTTCCTTGAACCTGGATGCCATACCCTTACCTATAAGTTAGGCGATGTATAATGATTTTCTTATTATCTTAGCTACATGTTGGTCAAAGGCGAGATTGCTGTCTGCATATGTTCCGAGATCCCTTTCTACTGGGTTGTTTCTTAGGAGCATTTTATCAAAGGGGTAATTAACTTGCATTGACAGTTTTTCAAAGGGCATTATAATACATTTTTTGGCTTTGAGTTTTAGGCCATGGCTTTGGCACCAGTCATTTGTCTGTGTTAAACCCAGTGGCAAGATGTTTGTGTCTTGAAGGAAATCTGTAATATCTCCCAATTTACAGTCATTTGAGAACTTGGTGAGCCAGAGGTCTTTAATGTTAGTCTTGACTTCAAAGAAGTAGATGCCAAACAGGAGTTGGCCCAGCATGGATCCCTGGGGTACTCCACTGGTGACCAGTCTATTGTTGGAGATGGTGTCACTAATCCTGACTGCTTAGGTCCTGTCTATGAGCCAGCCAGCAAGAGAGTTATGAAAGGGTTTATGCCTATCTCAGAGAGCTTGTCAACAATGCCATTGCGGGTTATTGTATCTAATGCTTAGCCAGGTCAAGATTCCCCTGTTTAGGTGAGGATTCCACCAGTGGGGTTTGTTTTTGTTGTTTGTTTTGGGTTTATTTCTGGTAGGCATGGCAGCTTCTGTGGGCCGCAGTGGTGCAGCCGTTAGCATTGTCGCCTCACAGCAAGAGGTTCTCCCATTCGATTATCGGCTGGAGTGCCTTCTGTGTAGAGTCTGCATGTCCTCCCCGCAGTCAAGTGACACTTAAAGACATGCAGGTAAGTACATGCATGAATGGGTGTGCCTTCTTTGAAGGTTGGGCATCGGGCTGGCAACTCTGCACTGTAAAAATCCACTGCCAATCATTAGCAGACTGGAGTTCCAGTGTGGCGACCCCTAACCAGGAAAAGCCGAAAGTCTTTTTTTATGGCAGCTTCTATGCAGCCATTCCCATGTTTGTATAGTGACTCTGTTAATAATTCTGCATAGGTTTACCTCTCAATCACTTAGTGAAAGAAATCTGGACAAAGCCTGACAAAATTGGGGGACAAAGGCCCAAAAACAGGGACAGATTTTAAATATTGCTCTTATAAACTTAGAAAGTTGCTAGAGTAACAGGGTTTGGGTTAACATACATTTTCTAACAGATCTGAAGTCTGAAACTAAAATGTATGTCATTATTTAGTAACCCTCAATCCTCAGATCATCCCAGTGATTTTCCCAGAAAACCAGAAATTTTAGAACAAAAATATGAGGCAACAATATGGACAGTTGAGAGGTATGTGCATAGGTAGCTGTGTTCTCAATGTTGAGGGGGGCCTTGATTTTTGACGGGTCTATATCAGTTTGTTGAATAGTCTATTTATTGAATGACTGCCGATTGAACTCACTTAAGCGAAAAGTCATTTTAGCAAATGATGTTTTAGTGAATTTTTTCACAAGGAAAAAACTTGTGGGCCAGCTACGAACTGTAACAAACACTAAACATTTTAAAACTCAGAAAAATGGGGGGCTTCCCCCAATACCCTCCAATGTGTGGGGCTGCATCTCCCACACCCCCTATAACTAAGTATAACAACTCCGAGATTGCACTACAGTGGGGCAAGGGGCAAACTCCCAATGATAATCAATTACTTCTTTTCTCTGTGTGAAAATTCGCTGAAATGATCATTCACTAAAATTACTTTTTGTTTTTTCGATGAATAGTCATTCACTGAATAGACTATTCAACAAACTGATATAGACCCAATTTTGACACCTAATAGGATATAGTTTGCCTTTGAATAGTTTCTTACTGTTATTGGTTTAGCTGTATTTTCTGGGATGATTTTTACTTCAAATGAGACAGTTTTGTGGTCTGACCTCACTAATGAGGATGAAACAGCTGTTTCATGTTGGTGAGTTCCAGATCCAGCATGTTTTATCCTCTGGTTGTAGTATACACTGTCTGTGCCAGGATTTTTGTATTAATAAATTCCAGGAAGTGTTGTGCCTGAGAGTATGAGGCAGTGTGTGTTTCCCAGTCTATGGAGGGGGTAGTTAAAGTCAATAGGGTGCTTGGCTGGATGGTGAGCGTCTCTAGCAAATTTAGGTAAGAGTTATGGGACTCTAGAGGCATAGACGGTGACATGTAGCAAGTCATGATATGGCAAGGAAGCTTACATATGGTGACTTACACATGGATGAGCTCCATGGTACCATCCTGTTTAACCAACCAGGAGGTATGTTTGTTGCTAACACAGATTGAAACACCTCCACCTTTGGTCACAGTCTGTGCTGCTTTTGGTCTAAATGTGTGGAAGGTACTGTAGCCATGCACTTCCTGAGTACTTTCTATGGCTTTAAACCAAGTCTTGGTCACGGCACAGATGTCTACATTCTCCAGAGTGAGGAGGGCTTGAAGGGTGTGGAGTTTTTTTGTTTAGGCTTCGAACATTGAGCAGTAGCACCTTAAAGTTGCTTGTAGAATTTTTCACTATGCTGGTAGTTTTGTCTTTTTGGCATTACCAAAAAAGGCTGTAAGGGGGTGGATAAAGTTTTAGCCAATATCCAACAGCCTAGGGGGAACAGGTGCAACCCATCCTTGGCAAAGCAATATGGTCTTTAGACCATGTTCTTCCATGCTGATGGATATTGGATCCCCTTGAAGTGACACCAGAAACTAAGTCAATTATTAAAATTAGTCATTTTATGTTCAAATTGTGGCATCCTCCTTGGTGAAGGTAGAATATTGCTCAATGCAAGGCTCATACTTATCTGTGACACATATTCCATGGGATCCATTATGCCTCTTTTCATATACTCCAGTGAGGTATGTCTCTGGTCATTTACACCCACACGGACTATGATATCATATTGGTACCCAGGGTGCAGTAACCTGAGTGCACATGTGAAATTATGATCCTGGCTCCAGATGGTCAAGTAACCATTATCTTCTCCTTGTCCAACCTAGTGAGTGGGGTATCTGTGTGTTGCACAATAGAGTTTCCAGTGACAAGAGTAATAGGTAAAGTGTAGGGTCAATATCACATTGTCGAACTCTTAAAAGTCCGATCGTCATATGGTCGACACCATACGATTGAAGTTTTAAAAGTTTGAATGTTTCAACAGAGACCTCTGTACAGTGCAAAATGGGAAGATTTCCCTTTTCTGCACTGTAGTGTGATCTTGGAGTTGGTATATTTAAAGAGTGGGGGTGTGTGTGGGGTGCAAGGGAGCTTGACCCCCTGCTTAAACCGTTCAGGTAGTTTTCTTTGGTTTATTTGTTTTATTACATTTTCAAACTTTTGAAAGTTCGATCATATGGTGTCGACCATATGACGTTCGAACTTTTAAAAGTCTGATTATGTAATATAGATGCTAAAGTGTATGTTTACCTTATGGGTTTTGGACTTGGACCATTAGGTGCAGCCTTATGTGATATGTTTGGTGTTGCTTTTGGTGTATGCTTTAATGATTGCTAAGGAGCAGTGCTGACATTAGGTAACACTGGAGGTCTCTGAGATTTTGGATGGGTTTTTTTAGGTGCTTCAGCATAAGACAATATGTGTGGTGAATGGTATGAGTGAGGGATGTAATTTCGGTATTACAGGCAACCTCCTTTGGATGCGTGATTTTTGCCTCCAAGGAAGTTGTGTGTTTACATCCCTTGCATAATGTATTATTTTCTTTAATGATTAATTGGTTGTCTGATGATATGAGACAATTGCTACATTGTCTTAGGAGGCCCAAATCTACCAAGCTGGCCACAGAGACATTTGGAAATTGCATATCCATGTTGTTTTGTCCTGTAATAGTGTTGGTTGTTTAAGACTAAGGACTGGGTTTTAACAGGGTTCTTCTCCTAGGGTAGTTTCTGGGGTTAAGGCCAGGATGTTATATAATGCTAGGATATGGTAGTACTATTTGATGCACAATCTAGCTGCTCTAAGCTTAATTCTGCACAATGCCACACTGCTTAACAGGTTTCACATCTCTGTGCTTGCTCACTAGCAGTGGTGTAGGTTTCCCACTCTATAGCTGAGTAGTATAGATCACCTAAGAAAATGGTACTGGGTTTAATACTGAGTCATTCTAGTTCCTGTAGATAGGAGCTGTGGTTTTCTTGGGTCATAGAGGAAGTTCTACAGCTAGCTAATACATGGTATGGGACATTTCTGATGGTTATTTGGACATGAAGAAGCTATTGTGCATCATGCTGCTTTACCAGACTTGACTGTGTCTCTTCTGGATTTAGATGACAAAACTCCACCTCCTATACAGTAGCTGGTCTAAACATCTGGAAGGCTTTATACCCCTGCCCAGCCAGAGTATATTAATCATAACATCCCAGACTGACAAATATCTGACCCCCTTTAAATGACACCAGAAAGTAAGACAATTATTAAAGTCAATTTTTTTTTTGCTCATATTGAGGCATCATCTAATATTGAATACTAGGCTCTTACCTGCCTTGGACACATAGTCTGAGGATCCATCATGTCACTCTTAATATAGTCCAGGGAGCTACACTTCAAGTCATATACACCAGCATGAGCTACGAGAATCATACTGGTACTTGTTCAAGAACTTGAGTGCATACATGATCTGATAGATCCTATTTTACAATAAAACCCGGAGAATTTTTACAGTTGCCGTGGAGTTTTTATATTAGTACATCCAAGAACAAGACAGCAGCTAACTATCACTTTTTCCTTGCTCAGCCTGGCAAATCTATGTCTTACAATGGAGTCATCTATAACCAGGTAAGGCTTGGTTATGAGAACAAGTCCAAATAGATATACTAAGGCATCCTTGTCTAGTCACAGCCCAACGCAATAGAGCAACAACATCCGCAGATAACCAGAGCACACAGGCCAATTAAAAAGCATGTTGCCCTTGCAGCTAGTGGCAAATTTCACTCAGAACAGTAGTAGCAACTCTTCTCTCACCAGGAGATTACTTGGTAAACCTGTTCTAAACTCAGAAGTCCACCTGACATTTATGCAGCCTCATTTCCTCATAATTTCAATGAATAAAACTTCACCGTGATCTTCCTGGTAGCCACTTATTGTGGTTTTCAGCTGTTTCATAATGCTGTGACTTGTGTATATGTTTTCTTCCCTGCATGTAACATGCTCACTACCACTGTTTGAGAATTTCCTAACAAAACTCATGAAACAACCCGCACGCTGGAACTGTCATTTATGTGACCAGGTTTCTTAATTAGTTAATGCTCAAGGTGCTAAATTCTTTTTTCTTCATGGAGAATTACCTTTGAACCAGATCTTGCCTTTTGCTATCTCCTCAGTAGCCTTTGTTCAGTCACAGTAGGTATGTTTTTGAATCCCTGGGACTATCCTGTAGTAAATTTTTATTTATTTTATTTTATTTATTTGAATTTGTTTACCACGAAAGTTCAGCTGGGCAGTAACCCCTTTTCAGCAGAAGCCAAGGGAGAAAAACTCCACAATTAAATCAATTTTACAGACTGATAAGAAACATAAGAAAATATTTACAGTATCATATACATGGTCTGTACATAGGGCATGAATACAATCAATTGAATTCTGCAAGTTATATATGCTGTAGGTGAGTCGAACATACCCTCTGTATTGGAGGAGAAAACATTGCAATAATAAAGCTACAGTAAGGAAAAAAACATGACTTTTTGGTTAATATAAATGTATTCCTATGCCTTACGCTGACTGTATGAGAGAAGATTTATAAGAAGAAGACTTGGGGTATTTCCTGAGAAGGTGAGAGTTTTTTGTAGAAAACATGAGGTAATTGGAAAATAACAGATGGATAGGAGAAAAGGCTTGTTAGTAAGAGAAGTATGAAGGATGAGAAATGAAATAGATGTGGGAGAGGATATTAAAATGCTTCTGTGGGGAGCAAAGCTGCTAAGTATTGGATTCTTTATGCATTTGTTAAGTCTAAGTTAAATGCATTTGTTTTTCAACCTGACCAGTTACCAGCATTCTGAGAAATAGTATCACTAGTATTATTTTTAGAAAACAAGTGCTAGAGTTTAAAACAGTATTATTTTTTTCATATAAAAGAATGAATCCATTACAACAATATGAAACATAGATGCAAAATGTACTTATTTGTATCTTTTTTTTTTTTTTGACTGTGAACTCCAGCCATTTTTGTGGTATGACCCTTTTAACCACAACCCAGGCCAAAAGGGTGATAATATAAGCAACATGAGTTTACTGAAGCTGATCAACCAGCATGTTTGTGATAAGTGGAAGGAAACCAGTGTATATGGAGAAAACTCATAGATATGCAAAACTCCACCCAAGAAATGGACAAATTAAACTCTGGAACCTGGTGTGTGAGGCATAGATCCTTTCACTGAGCTACTTTGCTGTCCAATAATTATGGCTTGGGTGTGATATGGATGACCCACATTCAACTAGCAATACAGTTACTGAACAAAATGGCTGAGGGGAGTAGAAGTGAATTGTGAAAACTATGTATCCCATCCTAGGGGTAGACAGGCAATTCAATCCAGTGAATGATAAAACCTATGAAAAGTAAATGTTATAGCATGCAGCAACAAGGACTATGATATGCATGCCCAGTGAGCTGTACAGTATATCCATAAAGAGGTATGGACAATACAGCATGTTCACAGAAGTACACACGAGTCACTAAGTGACACTGTAGGATTCTATGCATGTCAGGTTGCTGTAGAGTAATGCAAGATGTCGCCAAGTAAATCCCAGATGGCTGATTAGATGATGCCCCCCCCCACACACACACACACAGACACACACACACCTCCCTTTCATCTGTGAGGAATCAATGAATTGGTTGGGTAACAGATAGGCAAATGGTGAACGGCAGACAATGGGGGAGAAGAAATACAGAAATAAACAGGAAAGAACTACAAAACACCCATGTCTTATGGGAACACAGAGGTCTTTGATAAGTGACTTCCCCTTTCATACAATGCAGAAGTTGTGAACATTCAGCTTCTGTAGATTGTTTCTAGATGAATGCTTAACTCACTCAGCCACACTCCTGTATCCATTAAACAGTTTACCATGCTGAATAATGTAGCACTCTCTTTTCAGGTGCATGATTCATGATTCTCAACTATTACTATAAGGTGCTAAGGAACAGCAGGAGTTAAAGACATGAATAAACCACATTTTGAAAGTCTGATGCAGTGGAAAGACTATGAAGACTATACCACTTTTAGACTACATCACTCAAAAAAGTTTATTATAAAACCACTTTATCAAATAAAAATTATAAAACCACTTTATCAAATAAAAAATAAAGCACACACATGCATTTGTTGCATGCAGTATATGCACACGCGCGAGCACACGCACACACACACACACACACACACACACACACACACACACACACACACACACACACACAAAACAGGACCACAGGAGTAATATACAAGCATCATATTTTCAGTATCATGATATCCTATAGGCACAGTGGCACAGCGATTAGAATTGCTGTCTGAAAGTGCTCAATTCTTTACTTTAGCTTTTGGCTGGAATACCTACAGTACAGAATCTGCCCCCCCCACTCCTTCCATCAGCATGGGCTTTTACTAGGTGCACTATTTTCCTCCTGAATCCCAAATAAAATGATTGGCATTCCTCCATATCTTCTGTAGGTGTGCATACTGTGTATGAGCTAGTGTTTGTGCATGTTCCCAGGAAGACTGGCATTCTTTCTGAGACTGGGTTTTGTGCCTTGCATCCAATGAGCACTAGGAAAGGTTATGTTTCCCCTGTGACCCTTGAGTATATATATATATATATATATATATATATATATATATATATGTATATATAGATATATAGACATAATTTAACATTTATTATCCTGGTAAAGACACTGGTCCAATTACATTTTTCAGCCACAAATAGGGCCATAAAGACAGAACAATGACAGAGATTAAATGTGTTACAAAATATACAAGCAGAAACTACAATAAACAAAAGTATGTGGAGAAATAAAACAAATCTGATCTTAAACAGGATGAAGCTCAAGAAAAAAAAACACAGTCTGTACAGTACAGAATATCGATTGCCACAAGTAGCAAATGCATACTGTAAGACAGTAGATGAATGGAGTCAGGAAAAACTGATATAACCAGGGTATGCAAAGCAGCTATTAGTTCTTTCATGATCACCAACCTATTTTCCCATTTTCTACATGTAGCTGGGTATTTATTTATTATTTGATTATTTTACATTTGTTGTAAATTGCATCCGCTGTCACTGCCTTTCTCCATTTAATGCCACTCTCCTACCTTTTTCGATGTTCATGCCTCTTCATCACAGATCTTCTCTCACACGATCCATCCATCCATTTTTTTGCTGGATCCCCTTGTTTCCTCTTGCTTTCTTTCTGTCTCTCCCAAATCTTCTTCACCAGATTGTCTTCTGCTTTCCTGCAGATATGTCTGCTGTACAGTATGAACTCTGTAAGAGTCTATAAGACTGTATGAACACGTTACTGCCTTATAGATCAGTTACTGCCCTTAACTAAGTCTCCCTACCTTGTAAATAACTATCTATTCTCTTATGCCATATTTACAACTTTGATTTGGGAATCTCTGTCTTTCTTCTGAATACTCTTTTCTTCTATTATAGTTAGGTCCAGAAAAATAAATAAATAAATAAATAAACTTTTTCTATTTTGTTTACATTTTTTATCTATCATTATTGCTAAGTTACCATGTAAACAAGTGTTTTGTCTGACAAGTGAACTGTAACTGAAGTTGCAATGTTCTGTTTTGTTTTTGTTTTGTTTTTATGTGGAGCTTTTCTCCCCGGGCCTCTACTGAAAATGGACATATATCCAGTTAGACTAGCCCAATCAACAAATGTAAAATAAAATAAATAAATACATAAATAAATAAATAAACAAACAAATAAATAAATAAATGTCTGACCACTGTATTCTTTCCCTTTGAGCTTCTCTGCAAGTGGACCTTCTTTGGCTTCTGCATTGATATCCTCATTTCTTTATTTGTTTCACAATTTATGTCCTGGCACATGTCTTAGGCATTGCATCTCAATGACCTCTAGCTTCCTCAGCTGTGCTGCCTGCACTGGCCAGGTTTCTGTACCATACAGCATTGTTGTTTTATAAACCTTACTTTTCAACTTCTTTAGCATTCTTCTGTCACACACTATCCCTTATACTTTGTGCCAGTTGGCTGTAGCCCCTTTAACACTAGCTTTGACCTCTTCATTCAGACTTCAGCCAAACCAAAGTACTCCAAGTACATCAACACCAAGAACAGGTACGAATATCTCAATTTGTTAAGCACTTTCATCTGCTTCTATCAAGGACTTCAGAATAATTAAAAAAAAGACATTGCAGTTACTTATACATCCAAAAACAATCACATGACCCTAAAACAACCTGTCATCTTGCATAACCAATAAAAGTAATAGTGATGACACACCCCTTAATTAATGCATAAATAGGTCAAAGCTATCCCAGAGTCAAAGCCAAACCAAACAGAAAAAATAAATGAAAAATAATGAAATAAAAACTAAGTCAAATAAGACTGTAACCTCAGTAAACTCCCTATACTGAGATTATCATTTAAACCAGGCAAAATCTGGGCATTTAATTTGATTTGCCAACATAGTTCTTTGAATTCTAAAATGTCAGACAAGGGCCTCCCAAAGGGTTTTTCCTCACTCCTTCCACTACCACAAACTTAAACTCATGTGTAGCATTTCTTTCGATATGTTTAAAAAGTGCCTTGTTTCTATTCTTAGTCCTAATATCCCTCCCATGCTCATAAATCCTGTCCCTGAGTTTCCTTTTGGTTTTACCTATGTAAAAACACGTACAACAGGAACAAATAGCTGTGTAAATTACCCCCGTGGAGTTGCAGATAAAAAGACCATTAGGTCTAATCCTGTACTTGTTTAGTGTAATCTCCTCACATGACAGGATGAATGTACATTGTGAACAAAAAAACGCATCTATTAGTACTACATTTTTTCTGGTCATTTCCTTCACCAGTGAAATATTCCAACATATTTTTTAAAGGAAGGTGCCTTCTTGTACACTATAGAGGGACCCTTCCCCAACTTATCAAAAATTCCGTCATAAACTTGAACAATTTGCCAATTCCTGTTTAAAATTCCCTGAATATAGAAATGGCTGACTGTAAACTTAGTAGTGAAGGAACACAGGTAATCCTTCCTATTCCCCTGTGTTAATATGGAAATGTTTAGTCTCAAGACTTCCTCCGTAATTCAACAGAGGGACCAACATCTTATTTTTCCTTTTCATTGTTACGTCATTCTCCACTATTTTTATCAAGTAATCTGGATATTCCCTAGATTTGAACATTTTAGAGAGTATACCACACTGCTTATCAAATTCATCATCCTCTGAAACCATCCGGGCTATTCTAATGAACTGCCCCTTGAGCACTCCTTTCTTAACACGTTCTGGATGGCAGCTCTTAAAATGTAGTAGCCTATTGCTGTAAGTAGGTTTCCTATAAATATTGCTGGTGTAAAGTTTGTTCTCATGGTCTTTTTTGACCTGAATTTCTAAGTAGTGAATAACATCTTTATTACTATTGTAAGTAAATTTAAGGAAAGAAGTTGTCCCGTTTAGGTATTTAATAAAACTATCTATTTCATTTGGGTCCCCAGTCCACACAAAGAACAAATCATCTAAATAACATAGGTAGAGCCTCCAGTTCTTCTTACATTCACAAGAGAGCAGGAACTTCCTCTCCCACATCAACATAACTATATTGGCAAAAATAGGGGAGCAAATAGCCCCCATAGCCACTCCTGATTTTTGCAAATAATATTGTCCCTCAAAAATGACATAATTATTACGTAAAATGGTCTCCATAAAATTAACACATCAACCTCCTCATTTTTAAACGTATGTGTATCAAACAAGAATTCCTGAAACCATTCTACACCAAAGGTGCAGGTTATAACATTAAATAAATTGACCACATCGACAGTATAAAAAATCAGATCTTCATCATATTCTAAGTGGCTTAACTTTCCTAAAAAGTGCCAAGAATCCACACATATATGCTCTTCCACCATAAGAATGTCTTTCAATCTCACATCAGTGTATTTTCCCAAGCTATGTGTCTCAGAACCCCGAGCACAAACAATTGGTATCATAGGGGGATCCTGCATATTCTTATGAATCTTGGGGATTCCAAAGAAACTTGGCATCTTAGGAAATCTAGTGGTTAAAAATTCAACTGCAGAGTGGTTGAGCTGACCCTGATCTTCCATGTCATTAATGAGTAAGTCTATTTCTTTGTAGGGAATATATATCATGTTCAAAGAAGCTTCATTGTAACAAGCTGTATCAAATAAAAATAAATTCATCCTATTGATATAATCTTCCCTACTTGTAATCACAACCCCACCCCATCTAGTTTCATAACTCTTAAGGATCTGTCCTTATAAAGGCGTCTTAAAAGTGCTCTCTCCCCACTCGCTAAGTTATCAAAATGCCCTTCATTAACAGAGTTGCCCATACCTCTGAAATCAAACTCACACATTTTATCAAACAACAATAGATAGCTCACAAGTGGGGGGTTAAATACATTCTTTTTTTCTCAACTCATTATTAACTAAACCCCCGTATTGTCAAACATAAGTTTAAAATTCAAATTTCTAACACAGAGTTTAAGGTCTAAAAGTAAGTCTGTAATTCTTGATCATCAGGTAGGAAGAAAATCGAGGCCCTTACAAAGAAGTTTGGCCACAGTCATACCAAAAGTGACAGAAGAATAATTGTATACACAGAAATCACCTGTCTTATTATAAATACAGATGGGTAAAGAGTTTATTAGAATAGCCCGGATGGTTTCAGAGGATGATGAATTTGATAAGCAGTGTGGTATACTCTCTAAAATTTTCAAATCTAGGGAACATCCGGATGACTTGATAAAAAGAGTGGAGAATGAGGTAATAATGAAAAGGAAAAATAAAATGTTGGTCCCTCTGTTGAATTAGGAGGGAGTCTTGAGACTAAAGTTTTCCATATTAACACAGAGGGGAATAGGAAGGATTACCTATGTTCCTTCACTACTAAGTTTACAGTCGACCATCTCTTTATTCAGGGAATTTTAAACAGGAATTGGCAAATTTTTCAAGTTTATGATGGAATTTTTGATAAGTTGGGGAAGGGTCCCTCTATACTGTACAAGAGTGCACCTTCCATTAAAAATATGTTGGAATATTTCACTGGTGAAGGAAATGACCAGAAAATAATTTGGTACTAATAGATGCGTTTTTTGTTCACAATGTACACACATCCTGTTCTGTGAGGAGATTATAATAAACAAGTACAGGATTAGACCTAATGGTCTTTTTAGCTGCAACTCCACAGGGGTAATTTACACAGCTATTTGTTCCTGTTGTACGTGTTATTACATAGGTAAAACCAAAGGGAAACTCATGGACAGGATTTATGAGCATGGGAGGGATATTAGGAATAAGAATAGGAACAATGCACTTTTTAAACATATCAAAAGAAATGCTACACATGAGTTTAAGTTTGTGGTAGTGGAAGGAGTGAGGGAAAACCCTTTGGGAGGCCCTTGGTCTGACAGTTTAGAATTCAGAGAACTATGTTGGAAAATCAAATTAAATGCCCAAATTTTACCTGGTTTAAATGATAATCTCAGTATAGGGAGTTTACTGAAGTTACGGTCTTATTTGACTTAGTTTTTATTTCATTATTTTACATTTATTTGTTCTGTTTGGTTTGGCTTTGACTCTGGGATAGCTTTTACCTATTTATGTATTAATTAAGGGGTGTGTCATCACTATTACTTTTACTGGTTATGCAAGATGACAGGTTGTTTTAGGGTCATGTGATTGTTTTTGGATTTTGTATAAGTAACTGTTTTTTTAATTATTCTGAAGAAGTCCTTGATACAAGCAGACAAAAAGTGCTTAATAAATTGGGATAGTTGTACCTGTTCTTGGTGTTGATTTACTTGGAGTACTTTGGTCTGGCTGAGTTTTGATCCTGGTTCTGGGTCTTTTTGTGCTCAGTATGCCTTTTGATCCAAGTACTGGCTCTACACCTCGAATGGCTGTTCTTACAGATGACCCAGTGGAGAATATTGGGCTTTTAACTCAACTTATCAACCAGCTGTCCCAGCAGGTCGGTGCAACGACTAATGGGTCTGAACAAAGGAGGTCTAATTCGAATCAAGACGATCTATTGTATGGAATTCAAATGGGTGGCCATGAAACCAGTATTACTACGGACTCATGTTCTAGGAACAATACATGAGAGACACGTGAGTGATCCTGTTATGAATATAAAAGACTGATTTAATAGAGACTTATCCTTCAATTCGCACCCTATTGCTGAGGTTCGTTCTTTTCAACAATCCCTGCAGCTTTTTGAAAACAAATTACTTAAGTGTTGTAAACTTCAGCTTGAGAACAAATATCTTACCGAATGTATTAAAGTTAGAAGGGTGCCTTAGGGACTTAGATAGTGGAAGTTCCCGAATGAGTTGCATGGTGGGTCCCCTCTGCACCATGAACTGATTGAACTTTTTGATAAACACGGCTGTGAGTTGATGGACACCTTAGTTAAACATAATCAGGTGGCCATCGACGCTTTGTTTCATGAACTCACTGACCTGGATAGAGCTTTGCATGACGATCTTCTTATTGAGCATGCTAGTACATATTATAAGAACATTTACATGAGGGTTGACAAATCCATTCACGAAATCCAGGTCCACAAAGAAAAAAAGTTTGCAAGAGACCTGAAAGCATATACAGCAGGGACTGCCTACCCTAAACCAGCTATTAATTCTCTACCATATTTGTTAAATGAAGGGGTCAATGATTTGTCTGGCTTCCAAGAAGAGGAGGAGACTCAGGCATCATCCAATGAGGCCTATTTGGGGTGGGATCTTCTGAGGAGATCTGAGAGACTACACAAGCAAACACAGACAGTGTCTTATGGCCCCCAGAGTCAGTATCTCAATGTAGAGTAGCAGTGGACTGGTGTATACCACAACAAGAGACAGGGCAGGAGACAGAATTGACTTTTGATGATAAAAGTAGACTTATTATTAAAAATGAGGTGAACTCTTTACCCATCTGTATTTATAATAAGACAGGTGATTTCTGTGTATACAATTATTCTTCTGTCACTTTTGGTATGACTGTGTCCGATCTTCTTAGTAAGGGCCTTAATTTTGCTCCTACCTGCCGGTCAAGAATTACGGACTTAATTTTAGACGTTAAACTTTACAGTAAAAATTTGAATTTTAAACTTATCTTTGTCAGTACTGGGGGTTTCATTAATAATGAGTTGAGAAAAAAGAGTGTATTTAACCCCCCACTTGCAAACTGTCTATTGTTGTTTGATCAAATGTGTGAGTTTGATTTCAGAGGTATGCGCAACTCTGTTAATGAAGGGTATTTTGATAACTTAGCAAGTGGGGAGAGAGCACTTTTAAGATGCCTTTTTAAGGACAGATCTGTAAGAGTTATGAAACAGATAAGGTGGGGGAGTGTGATTATGAGTAGGGAAGTGTGAAGACTGGTAGAGAAGGGTGAAGGCTGCCAGCCTAGCCAGATAGAATTGTCCAGATAATTCTATCATTTGTAAATATGAATGTTGAAATACAAGCTTGTCTTTTTAAATGAAAGAATGTGCTGTGAAAGTTTGAACTTAAAACAATGTGGGAACATTGCCCTCTGCTGTAAAGAAAGCTAAGTCAAGCATTTCTTGTTTGTCCTTTGAAATTAAAATTATTTCATCACTGCCTTTGATGTTTACAAGTCGACTCCAGTCCGACTAGATGAAGGCTTCTTGCCTATTGTTTTAAGGCTAAAGTTAATGACCAGAATTTACATAAGGAATGTCCTTTATTGCTCTAAGTGTAAAAGAATGTAAATGCAGTTTCTGTCAGCCTGGGAACACCAGGAAAGTGTGAAATGAGGTAATGTTTTATCAGAACTGCAGTTTCAATTTAAACAGTGAGAACCAAAGATTATTAAGCAGTTTTGTCTTGATATCCAACTCATCAGTACTCTGCCTGTTGTCTTACATAACTTATCTTAGACTTGTGCTTTCTTTTAGAAGTAACCAGGAATTAGAAAGTTTAGACTAAGTGTTTTTCTGTGATGTCTGAACTGTACTACTGATTTATTTTAAGTATTTCTGTGTGATCTCTGAACTCTTTTGACTAGCACTGTGTAGTAAAAAGTATTGTCTTGTGGTTTTAATTATTTATTATTAAATATTTTGAAACCTTTTAACTGTGGCTGTTTTGTGTAGAGATAAGTTAAGCTCTTAGAGTACATTGCATGTATATAAGGATCCTGTACCAGGTCACTCTAATAAGCCTTGAGACTGTTTAGTCACATCTACCAATTAGATAATAATATTGCACAGTAATAATTGGACACCCTTTTAAGGGTCTTTGTGTAACTGATAAATATTATCTGGGTGTTGGCAAGTAGTACTACCATATAGTCTGGAAAAGGGGACAGAGCTGGAGATCCTGTGCCAGCCTTCCCCTGGAGTGTCTGTGTGGCTGCATAAACTTATCTCAAAGTGTGTGTGTGTCAGCTACTTGGGCAGGGACACAAAGCACTGGTTGAACAGAGAGGGTGCTGGAGATTTTAGCTTGCCCAGCTAGGCTGAGATCTTAGCCCTATAGCTGAGCCATTGGGGAGTCTTATTGGGGACCTGGAGAGCAAGGGAGCAACCAGCCCTAGACTGACTTTGATCTCTGTATGCTCTTAAGGGAAATTCCACTTTGCTGTGTGTATTTGTTATCCTTTCCTCATATATGAGATGCCCTCACTGGTGTTAGTGGTGAGGATTGAGTCTCCTTGATTGCTGGGCCAGGGCACGGGCTTCACAGGAAGATTATATCAATAGAATGAATTTATATTTATTTGATACAGCTTGTTATGATGAAGCTTCTTTGAACATGATATATATTTCATACAAAAAAAAAATAGACATACTCACTAAAGACATGGACGATCAGGGTCAATGCAACCACTCTGTAGTTGAATTTTTAACCACTAGATTTCCAAAGGTGCCAAGTTTATTTGGAATCCCCAAGATTCATCAGAATATGCAGGATCCCCCTATGAGACCAATTATTTGTGCTCGGGGTTTTAAGACACATAGCTTGGGAAAATACTTTGATGTGAGATTGAAAGACATTCTTAAGTGAGAAGAGCACATATGTGTGAATTCTTGGCACTTTTTAGGAAAGTTAAACCATTTAGAATATGATGAAGATTTGACTTTTATTGCTATCAATGTGGTCAATTTATTTAATGTTATACCCCACACCCTTGGTGTATAAAGATTTCAGGAATTCTTGTTTGATACACATAAGTTTAAAAATGAGGAGGTTGGTGTGTTTAATTTATGGAGATCATTTTACCTAATAATTATGTATTTTTGAGGGACAATATTATTTATTAAAATCAGGAGTGGCTATGGGGGCTGTTTGTGCCCCCATTTTTGCCAACATAGTTATGTTAATGTGGGAGGGGAAGTTCCTGCTCTCTTGTGAATATAAGAAGAACTGGAACCTCTACCTATGTTATTTAGATGATTTTTCTTTGTTTGGACCAGGGACCCAAATGAAATAGATAGTTTTATTAAATACCTAAACGGGACAACTTCTTTCCTTAAAATTACTTACAATAGTAATAATGATGTTATTCACTACTTAGATGTTCAGGTCAAAAAAAAAAAAACATGAGAACAAATGTTACACTAGCAATATTTATAGGAAACCTCCTTACAGCAACGGGCTAATACGTTTTAAGAGCTGACATCTGGAATATGTTAAGAAAGGAGTAATCAAGGGGCAGTTTATTAGAATAGCCCGGATGGTTTCAGAGGATGATGAATTTGATAAGCAGTATGGTATACTCTCTAAAATGTTAAAATCTAGGGAATATCCAGATGACTTGATCAAAAGAGTGGAGAATGATGTAATAATGAAAAGGAAAAATAAGATTTTGGTCCCTCTGTTGAATTACGGAGGAAGTCTTGAGACTAAACATTTCCATATTAACACAGGGGAATAGGAAGGATTACCTATGTTCCTTCACTACTAAGTTTACAGTCTATCATCTCTTTATTCAGGGAATTTTAAACAGGAATTGGAAAATTTTTCAAGTTTATGATGGAATTTTTGATAAGTTGGGGAAGGGTCCCTCTATAGTGTACAAGAGTGCACCTTCCATTAAAAATGTTGGAATATTTCACTGGTGAAGGAAATGACCAGAAAAAAATGTGGTACTAATAGATGCCGTTTTTGTTCACAATGTACACACATCCTGTCCTGTGAGGAGATTACACTATACAAGTACAGGATTAGACCTAATGGTCGTTTTAGCTGCAACTCCACAGGGGTAATTTACACAGCTATTTGTTCATGTTGTACATGTTATTACATAGGTAAAACCAAAGGGAAATTCAGGGACAGGATTTATGAGCATGGGAGGGATATTAGGAATAAGAATAGAAACAATGCACTTTTTAAACATATCAGAAGAAATGCTACACATGAGTTTAAGTTTGTGGTAGTGGAAGGAGTGAAGAAAAACCCTTTAGGAGGCCCTTGGTCTGACATTTTAGAATTTAGAGAACTATGTTGGAAAATCAAATTAAATGCCCGAATTTTACCTGGTTTAAATGATAATCTCAGTATAGGGAGTTTACTGAGGTTACGGTCTTATTAGACTTAGTTTTTATTTCATTATTTTACATTTATTTGTTCTGCTTTGTTTGGCTTTGACTCTGGGATAGCTTTTACCTATTTATGTATTAACTAAGGGGTGTGTCATCACTATTACTTTTACTGGTTATGCAAGATGACAGGTTGTTTTAGGGTCATGTGATTGTTTTTGGATTTTGTATAAGTAACAGTTTTTTTAATTATTCTGAAGAAGTCCTTGATACAAGCAGACAAAGGTGCTTAATAATTTGGGATATTTGTACCTGTTCTTGGTGTTGATTTACTTGGAGTACTTTGGTCTGGCTGAGTTTTGATCCTGGATCTGGGTCTTTTCATGCTCAGTATGTCTTTTGATCCAAGTACTAGCTCTACACCTCGAATGGCTGTTCTTACAGATGACCCAGTGGAGAATATTGGGCTCTTAACTCAACTTATCAACCAGCTGTCCCAGCAGGTCGGTGCAACGACTAATGGGTCTGAACAAAGGAAGTCTAATTCTAATCAAGATGACCTATTGTATGGAATTCAAAGGGGTTGCCATGAAACCAGTATTACTACGGACTCACGTTCTAGGAACAATACATGAGAGACATGTGAGTGATCCTGTTATGAATATAAAAGACTGATTTAATAGAGACTTCTCCTTCAATTCTCACCCTATTGCTGAGGTTCATTCTTTTCAACAATCCCTGCAGCTTTTTGAAAACAAATTACTTAAGTGTCGTAAACTTCAGCTTGAGAACAAATATCTTACTGAATGTATTAAAGTTAGAAGAGTGCCTTAGGGACTTAGATATTGGAAGTTCCCGAATGAGTTGCGTGTTGGGTCCCCTCTGCACCATGAACTGATTGAACTTTTTGATAAACAGGGCTGTGAGTTGATGGACACCTTAGTTAAACATAATCAGGTGGCCATCGATGCTTTGTTTCATGAACTCACAGACCTGGATAGAGCTTTGCATGACGATCTTCTTATTGAGCATGCTGGTACATATTATAAGAACATTTACATGAGGGTTGACAAATCCATTCACAAAATCCAGGTCCACAAAGAAAAAAAGTTTGCGAGAGACCTGAGAGCATATGCATTAGAGACTGCCTACCCTAAATCAGCTATTAATTCTCCACCATGTTTGTCAAATGAAGGGGTCAATGATTTGTCTGGCTTCCAAGAGGAGGAGGAGACTCAGGCATCATCCAATGAGGCCCCTTTGGGGTGGGATCTTCTGTGGAGATCCGAGAGACTACACAAGCAAACACAGACAGTGTCTTATGGCCCCCAGAGTCAGTATCACAATGTAGAGTAGCAGTGGAATGGTCTATACCACAACAAGAGACAGGGCAGGAGACGGAATTGACTTTTGATGATGAAAGTAGACTTATTATTAAAAATGAGGTGAACTCTTTACCCATCTGTATTTATAATAAGACAGGTGATTTCTGTGTATACAATTATTCTTCTGTCACTTTTGGTATGACTGTGGCCGATCTTCTTAGTAAGGGCCTTAATTTTGTTCCTACCTGCTGGTCGAGAATTCCGGACTTAATTTTAGATGTTAAACTTTACATTAGAAATTTGAATTTTAAACTTATGTTTGACAATACTGGGGGTTTCGTTAATAATGAGTTGAGAAAAAAGAGTGTATTTAATCCCCCACTTGTGAACTGTCTATTGTTGTTTGATCAAATGTGTGAGTTTGATTTCAGAGGTATGTGCAACTCTGTTAATGAAGGGTATTTTGATAACTTAGCGAGTGGGGAGAGAGCACTTTTAAGACACCTTTTTACAGATTCTTAAGAGTTCTGAAACAGATAAGGGGGGGAGAGGTGATTATGAGTAGAGAACTGTGAAGACCGGTAGAGAAGGGTGAAGGCTTGCAGCCTAGCCAGATAGAATTGTCCAGATAATTCTAACATGTAAATATGAATGTTGAAATACAAGCTTGTCTTTTTAAAGGAAAGAATGTGCTGTGAAAATATAAACTTAAAACAATGTGGGAACATTGCCCTCTTCTGTAAAGAAAGTTAAGTCAAGTATTTCTTGTTGGTCCTTTGAAATTAAAATTATTTCATCACTGCCTTTGATGTTTACAAGTCAGCTCCAGTCCGGCTAGATGAAGGCTTCTTGCCTATTGTTTTAAGGCTAAAGTTAATGACCAGAAATGTCCTTTATTGCTCTAAGTGTAAAAAAATGTAAATGCAGTTTCTGTCAGCCTGGGAACACCAGGAAATTGTGAAATGATGTAATGTTGTATCAGAACTGCAGCTTCAATTTAAACAGTGAGAACCAGAGATTATTAAGCAGTTTTGTCTTGATATCCAACTCATCAGCACTCTGCCTGTTGTCTTACGTAAGTTATCTTAGACTTGTGTTTTCTTTTAGAAGTAACTAGGAATTAGAAAGTTTAGACTAAGTGTTTTTCTGTGATGTCTGTACTACTTATTTATTTTAAGTATTTATGTGTGATCTCTGAACACTTTTGACTAGCACTGTGTAGTAGAAAGTGTTGTCTTGTGGTTTTAATTATTTATTATTAAATATTTTGAAACCTTTTAACTGTGGCTGTTTTGTGTAGAGATAAGTTAAGCTACTAGAGTACATTGCATGTATATAAGGATCCTGTACCAGGTCACTCTAATAAACCTTGAGACTGTTTAGTCATATCTACCAATTGGATAATAATATTGCACAGTAATAATTGGACACCCCTTTAAGGGCCTTTGGGTAGCTGATAAATATTAGCTGGGTGGTGGCAAGTAGTACTACCATATAGTCTGGAAAAGGGGGCACAGCTGGAGAACCTGTGCTAGTCTTCCCCAGGAGTGTCTGTGTTGTTGTATAAACTTATCTGATAGTGTGTGTGTCAGCTACTTGGGCAGGGATACGAAGCACTGGTTGGACAGAGAGGGTGCTGGAGATCTTACCTTTACTCTCTAAAATGTTCAAATCTAGGGAATATCCAGATGACTTGATCAAAAGAGTGGAGAATGACATAATAATGAAAAGGAAAAAATAAGATTTTGGTCTCTCTGTTGAATTACGGAGGAAGTCTTGAGACTAAAGATTTCCATATTAACACAGAGGGGAATAGGAAGGATTACCTATGTTCCTTCACTACTAAGTTTACAGTCGATCATCTCTTTATTCAGGGAATTTTAAACAGGAATTGGCAAATTTTTCAAGTTTATGATGGAATTGTTGATACGTTGGGGAAGGGTCCCTGTATACTGTACAAGAGGGCACCTTCCATTAAAAATATGTTGGAATATTTCACTGGTGAAGGAAATGACCAGAAAAAATGTGGTACTAATAGATGCGTTTTTTTGTTCACAATGTATACACATCCTATCCTGTAAGGAGATTATGCTAAAAAAGTACAGGATTAGACGTAATGGTCTTTTTAGCTGCAACTCCACGGGGGTCATTTACACAGCTATTTTTGGATGTATAAGTAACTGCAATGTTTTTTTTAATTATTCTGAAAAAGCCCTTGACACAAGCAGATGAACGTGCTTAATAAATTGGGATATTTGTACCTGTTCTTGGTGTTGATGTTCTTGGAGTACTTTGGTTTGGCTGTGTTTTGATCCTTGTTCTGAGTCTTTTCATCTTCATTCAGACTTCCTTTCTCCTCAACCACCCCTTATGTTCCATCATTTTCCTGTCTAACTCAAATTTCAGCTTTGTCTGATCTCTCTCTTTCATTGCCATGAAAACTATCTTGTCTGCATATATTTTCATGCTGTGTGTCTTCCATTTGCATTCCATTCCTCTGTCATTTGTTGAAGTTCTTATTTAGAGTTACTTGTAATGTCACATCATATCTATACATCAGCTTTGTTGAGCTTGTGACATCCCACCTCTGGGCCAATGACCAAGGAGCCTCAATCCTCACCACTGACAGCAGTGGGGAGTGTTCATGGAGAGAAAAATAGAAACACACAGTATTTTCAGATGCAGCTTTCTGCACCAAGTAAAATTTCCCTTAAGAGCAAACAGGGAATGCACACCAGTCCTGGGGCTGGGCTTTCTCTCCAGGCCCCAAATAAGACTCCCCATTGACCACTATAAAGCTGAGTTCTTAGCCGGGTGTTCCAAAACAAATCCTCCACCACCCATTCTGTGAAATCTGTGCTCTCAGTGTCCCTATTCAAAGTAGCTGTTACACACAGTCTCTTTTGAGATTTGGATTCTTTTCACACACACACACACACACACCTGGGAAAGGCTGGTACAGCTTACCTGCTCTGATACCTCCACCCAGACTATAAGGTAGACTTACTGCCACCATGACACTTGAACCCAGCTACTTTAAGGCATTTACAAGGATACCCAATTGCACTTAGCAAAATTAATACTTACACAAACAGTAGTGTTTCACCAAGCAGCAAGACTTTCAGGAATGTGGAGCCGCAGTGCCACTAAATAAATGCAAGTACTCTCAAAGGTTAAATATTTTCTAAAAGACCAGCCACAATGAAAGGTTTAGATATAGTTAATGATAAATAATAAAAAAAAATATATGAAAATACTGAATAAACACCAGAGTTTCAATCACAGGAAATATAAAAAACAACACAGATGGAAAGACTCAGACAGATACAGAAAAAAACTAAATTTAGCTAGTCTCACTATATTTTTCTAACTAACTGAAGAATTACTGTTCTCTAGTTGCTTACTAAAGCAAGGCAAGATGAACATGGATTAGTGTCTTGTCAGGTCCCAAAAACAGAGTGCACTTATCAGATTTATTTATTTTATTTATTGACGCTTGTTTACTGGGAAAGTCCACTGGGCCAGAATGAGCCCATTTTTAGTGGAGGCCTGGGGAGAAATGCTCCAAGGTTGCAATAATATTAATATAATATTTCAGAAGTTTTAAACAATTTAAAGAAAGCAAAAGTTCAGAGTTTTATGTGATCAAATTGAAGTGAACAAGATCCACAAGTTTCATAAAGCAGTCATCAGTTCCATATTCTATGACACTTACAAATGATTTCAAAAATGAGTTACAGACAAGTACAGAAAAAATAAAATGTTTCATAAGGAAATTCATTATGCTGTGGTTACAAAATGAGTTACAGTTAGTTACAGAAGGAATAAAATAATTACAATAAGGAAAATCCTCAAATCAATTGATTGCTATAAATTAAATGAAGTAATTCCAGTGGTGAAAGAATGCAAGAAAGAGATTAGTTAGAGTAAAGAGCTAGAATAGATGCAAGATGAGGTCTAATGGGTAGAAAAATCAAGTGATGGCATCAAGTGAGGCAGAGGGGGCATTTGAGCAACTGCATGTCCAATTGGAGAGGAGATGGTTATATAGGGCAATTTTAAAGTTAGATGGGCATTGTTCTCTGTAGATAGATGAGGGAAGGTTATTCCATATTCTGGCAATGATCTAAGAGTATAAAATTTTTCCTGAATGTAAGCTTGGTTTGTGAATTTGGAGTAAGTGTTGGTGTTCTAATCGCAGTGGGCTGGGGGTGTAAGGGGCAAGTAAGGAGCTAAGGGCAGGGCAGTCCTGTGGTTTGTGAATAAATTTATGTGCGGTAGTGAGCTGAAGCAGTAATAGGAAGTGAGGGTATTCCAGCCACTCAAGTTTCCTTAAGGCGATGCAGTGATGGGAAGAATGGTGACTAATTATAAGAAATCTGCCAATCTGGTTGTAGCAAGATTCTAGTTTTGTTTTTATGGAAGACTGCAAGTTGATTGATAAAGGTGCTTCATAGATTAAAGAGGGTAGCAAGTAAGAGAGATGATGTGTCACTGATGTGTAACAATATACATATAGAACTTTAGCTAAGGTTTATTACAGCATCTAGAAACTGTAAAACAATTCCAACACTTTCACCCTTCCTGCAGAAACTAGCAAGCTATTCTCTGGCAGCCTTCAGACTTGTGAGATAAAATCTTTATGGCCTAAACCAAGTCATTTAACTTCAGGCTATTTTTCTTAAGGTTAGCTGGGCTGTGCTTAACCCCTTCCCTTCCAGTATCCTCTGTTAAAATATATACATTTAATCAATTACAACAATACAGTCTGACATACATGTATATTTATTTTCTGTTCACCAGGACCCACTGTTGATACATTTTTTTAACACAAGTAACTTTACAAATAGATCTTTAACCCAAGCATCTATACAAATCATCTTGATATTCAAATGACATATAATTCTTTACACAACTCCAGTTAGCTATGCTGGCATACGTTATACATGCACTGCTCTACACCCTCTGGCACTACCTCACATCACCACAAAGCTGCCCCACCCAACCTATTTGTTAATGTAGTTCATCACCAGTATGAACAGTGGTGAGTTGAACCCTGATGCACAAACACTCCCAATTGGAACCTCTTTGTGAGTTTGAACACTGTTTGCACTTATGTCAGTGAGTCCTTGTACAGCTATTCAATACTTTGTAATATACTTCTCAACTGTCCAGATTTTCACAGAACATCTAGATTTTTGCCTCATACTTTTAGTTTGTTCGTCATAAAATTTGTAGATTTCTAACAAATCACTGAGAACAGACGTCACTAAATAATGACATACATTTAAGTTTCAGACTTCATTTCATTCAGAAAATGCATGATAATGCAAAACTTATTATTCTAGCTAATTTATAAGAGTAATATTTAAAATCTGTCCATATTTTGTGGCCTTTGTCCCGCCATAATTTTTAGCTTTGTTCAGATTTCTTGCACTTAGAGGTTAAAAGGTATGCTTTGTAGGCATTAAATAATTACAAAATTTGCAGGACTAGGAGTATCTGAGTGGTAAACAGGAGGAAGCAGTAGACTGCAACTGTAAAAGAGCTTGTGCAATGCAGAGGGAAAAAATACATAGTTTATAGAATCAAGTTTTCTTCCTCAGCATAGAAACAAGGCTATAATGCAATAGCTTTGTGCAGCAGCATTGATTTGTGTGATATGTAAACTGTAATGGGACTTAGAAAAAATATATAGTGAAAGGTTACCTAAATATTTTACTGCCCCACCGGGGAGTGATGCTAGCTGTGACTAAACTTACTGGAGGAAGTAAAAGGGCTGAAGAAGGAAAAGAATTGTACAAAAGCCCCCCTAGACTGGAACTAACTGTAATAGTTTAAGACACTTTTTTAAATAGTGAAGGGTGAGGAAAATAGTATGCATTTAAATACAGAAAAGAATTCAGCAGTCAAATTGTGTCAAAGAAGCACTTGCATTTATTTCTGCGTGAAAGGTACTCCTTGAGTGATTTTTTTAAGTAGATAGTCTATTGTTTTTATGTTGTCTGGAATGCTGTTCCAACAGGATGGAACAATTTTAGAAAATGTTTTCTCATGCATTGATAATTTGAACTATACATATTTGTACTCATATAGTTGCCATTCATGTATGATGCATTCCACTCTTTGTGTCTTGGCAATATACTCAATATACCTCTCATGCTGCAGATGCTGAAAATAAGAACAAAGGCCCTTGAAAAATAAGAACACCTAGGCCAAAAGTCTGGATATCTAATTATACCACTCATGCTGCAGATGCTGAAAATAAGAACAAAGGCCCTTGAAAAATAAGAACATCTAGGCCAAAAGTCTGGATATCTAATTAGCATACAATTTGAATACTAACCAGCACATAACTCTTCCCAGTTCCAGTAGAAATGTGAGGTACTCAGAATTGTGGTTAAAAACTGAGAGGAAAAAATGATGGAAAATATAAGCACATTATAAAAGAAGCAGTGTAAAATCTGCAAACTTTAATGAATTGTATTTGAAAATTCTACCACACAAGGCCATTTATTTTTGCTTCAGAAAAAGGGAGATGTAAGATATGCGTCCTGTTTCTATAAATTGCTCTTGCTGCTAGTATGTTGGTCACATAGTGCAGTTTACTTTGTACTAAACTTCAAAAACCACATATGATGAGGGTAGGGTTACCACCTGTCCTACTTTGCGAGGGATAATCCCTCTTTGGGCGGTTGTGTCCTGCAAAAAAATTGAAAAAATGGTAAATGTCCTGAGATTTTAGGACAAAATTATTTCCTATATTTTATGTAATAGTTACATAAAACAGTTATTCTGTATGTATCTGAAACACCTAAATGTTACAAGAAACAGAATAAGGAACTAAAATGCTACAAGAATAAGCTTTTATTTAGGCAAAAAACTGAAGTTCTGTCCTTTGTACTGGCTATGGGTATGTTTTGCCCTGCAAAATTTGAATTTTGTACCAAAAATGTCCCACTTTGGGCATGTGAAAAGGTGGCAACCCCAGATGAGGGTAATTCAAATAATTGTGTGAAGGGATAAATCAAGCCTGAAAATAGGAACATACATCATATGCATGGGTAAATCAGGCCTGAAAATAGGGACATTCCACTAAAATAAGGGTCTCTGCAATACATTGTGACAGTAGGAGGGTAATTCATATTTTATCCATGCTGGATGGAGTTACTTCATCACATGGGAGCCACCTGAAGGACCAAACTAGAGCCCTCTCCCCAGTGTAAGAAGTGTCTCAACATTTTATTAACATATTAACTCTATATAATATACACTGAATCCTTGGGCCATATCTCTGCAATGATGTGAATCAGCAGGAACATGTAAAATATGGTGATGCATTCACAGTGCAATAAACAACAGCTGATAGTACAACTGTAACTCATGATGCAATACTTTATGGAGAAGAGCTGGGAATAAGTATTGAATGGACAAATATCAGAACTGGTTTGACTTTATTTTGACATTTATTTATTTTAATCAGGAACTTTTTAAGACTGATTTTATTCTGCAATCTCTTTCTGCTGATAAACTATGAAGCATATTTTTTGTAGTCAGGCTAATATGTATTTCAATATGGCTAGCAAACCTGGTTCAGTATGTAGGTTTACTTCCCAACTAGAGTGCAGTGTATGTAATGAGAGCTAAAACTTTTCCAGGGTATAATAATCTTTCTATGTACTTGTATGAGTGATGTTGCTGTAATTAATAGGTACTATAAAAATTTATGTTTGTACTGTCCCCCTTCATGCCTTATAATTGATAAGTACATTTTGAATGGGCTCACCCAGTTAAGTAAAATCCAAGAAAATGGGAGCAACAGTTAAAACATACATGTATAGAGGAAATTCATCAGTAAACATTAAAGCTTCCCATATTAATTCCCATTCCTTTCATATTTCAGCAATCTGTAGTTTGCAAAACTGTTAAATGATAAATGCTAAATGTCATCTGGAAATCTATTCCGTAACAAAAAAGCCCATTTCTTCATAATACTTTAACTAAACAGATGTGCAGGGTCATGTAACGAGTCTCTGGCTAGTGGGATTAATTAGTTACTGTTTGTGCATTGTTCCAACAGGATCTGAGAGCCCTCAGCAGCTTTTGATCTTGATAAACTGCTGATAAAGTAACTGATAACTATGTGTCATTTTCATCCTGGACTCAAGTGCTCAACATGACAATGAGAATGCAAATGTGCTCTTCAGGAGGTAACCCAAGATGCAGAACCAAAGAAAACAAACTTGATAAAAGAATACATTTTTCAGAACAAGCATTTTAATGCTACATTACAGTACAGCATTGGATTGTTGTAGGGTGAGAACAGACAGAAATACTCTAGGGTGAACACATCCAGTATTAATTAAGTTTACTAAAGACAAAACAAAGTGTTTAATTTAGACAGCTGTTTCATACATAAAACAATTCTTTCTGTGAAGGCTAATGTTAGCAGTAGAAAATTTCTAATATTTTTTCACTAGTGTCAACCTTCTCTAAAAATGGATTTTCTGACTACAGACTCCTAGTTGAGCATGATTATCAACATGTGTTAACTAGCTGTCATAGAAGATTAAGAAGTGTTAATTACTGAAATCTGGTTCGCTGCAGCTATCAAAATGATCCTCATGAGCAGGCCGTAATGAACAGAGAAAAAAATAGTACACCTTTGAAAGTCTCAGCTATTTTTCAAACAGTAAAAAGTGACAAAGGACAAAATTTGTTAAAACAATTATTGTAGCTAGAGGGTAACTGGAAATGACAAACAGATGGTTTCGAAAGATTTTGGATGATGCAATGCTTTTAAAGAAATCATATGCTTGGAAGTGCCTTAAAGTTCACTTCGTGCATTAAATAATACCATCACCACTAAATTGAAACTCTCAATAATTTCACTTAAAAGCTTGTTAACTTTGTTCAGAAAAAAGTAATTAAATTAAAAAAATAAGTAAATAAAACTTAAAAAAAACATCTACAGTGAGGTTTACAATATTTATATGTGCCACCTCAGTGATGCTCCATATCCATAAGTCTAACTTCTCATGCACTACCCACTCAAAAGGCCTGAAAAAAATATATACTTGTTTCCCACCTTTCAGAACTAGTATAGTCCAGTTTTCAGGTTATTGCTGAATTCAGGGCTGTGTTACAAGTTTCTGTGTTGCCCATACCTTACTTGGATAAAGGGAAGTTTCTCTGTTCACCTGTGTGAGAAGGGAGTTTTGAGCAGCCTATCTGTCCCTGGAGGAGTAGTTTCAGCCCAGAAGTTAGTAGTTTATTGGCCATTTTGGGCTAATTTCTATCTCTTTCATTTCCCTGCTATACAAAACGCATTTGCGCAGTTTTGCACGCCAGGCAGCACCAGTTTGCTAGGGTTAAACTATTACCGGCTCCACAAAGTGTACTCTTCAATTTTACCCTTGGAACTAGACAAACTTTCAACTTAAGCACACAAACTATTCATTTCACAGCCCAGCACTTGCTCAAAACACATAGCAAGCACTAATTAACCCTAGCACTAGACCCCCCTATACTGTCCAGAAGGATAAGGCTCTCTATTCATCCCTACCAGCCAGTCAGTAAAACAGCTCACTTTACCTATTCAGGCATGTCCAAAGGGCAGTTTCAGGTGTACTCTCCAGTCCAACTGGTGAATCTGGGCATTTTGAGGCAATGTTACAACTGCCTCACATGGAGCGGCCGCAGTGGTGCAGAAGTTAGCGTTGCTGTCTCACAGCAAGAGGTTCTCAGGTTCGATCCTTGGCTGGGGTGCCTTCTCTGCGGAGTCTGCATGTCCTCCCTGTGGTCGCGTGGGTTTCCTCCGGGTTCTCCGGTTTCCTTCCACATCCCAAAGACATGCTGTAGGTGGATTGGACACTCTAAATTGGCCCTAGGCGTGAGCGCGTGCATATGTGTGCCTTCTGTGAAAAGTTGGGTGCTGGGCTGGCAACTTGACACTGTAAAACTCCACTGCCAATCATGAGTGGACAGGTGATCCGCTGTGGCAACCCCTAACTGGAAAAATCTGAAAGAAGAAGAAGTTACAACTGCCTCATGTACACAGACAACCCTCCCCTCCTACCACCAAACACTAATATATGCGAGAGATGCAATTATACAGCCAAACTGGAGGCAAAGCTCTCTCAACCCAAGACTGGAACTGACAGCCAAGAGGAGAAGGGAAATACTTGCAACACATCACCAGTCCCACATAGATCTACTAAACCAACACCGGCAAATAACACACATAAATACATGAAAACATACTCAGAGGCTCTAAATAAAAATATGCAAAAGCAACAGAGACCTCCAAAGCAGACATCCAAGCAACCTCCACACTCCATCACAAACCATGAAACACATACTTCGCATAATCAGTGTACCATGCAATCACAGCCCTTAAGGCAAAATAACATACCCAACACACTAGTAATAGGCGACTCTATTGTCAGGCACACTGATGTCCCACTAACTAGGCTGGACAAGGATTAGGTTACATTTAGCTGCCTGTTGGGTGCCAGGATCTGCCACATAACACAAGCACTCAGGTCACTCCAGAACAAGTACAAATATGACACTGTCATTGTCCATGTTGCTGTGAATGACCTGAGACATACCTCCCTGGACTACATGAAAAGAGACATGGAAGAGCTCTCTGATCATGTATCCCAGGCTGGTATGACCCTGATCCTGAGTAGTATCCTGCCCTCACCAAGAATGATGCCACAGTATAAAGAAAACATGCTCAATTGCAACAATTGGCTAAGTTCCTGGTGTCATTCAAAGGGGATCCAGTATCCGTCCACCTTGGATGATATGCTCGACAAGCCATGTTGCTTCAGAAGAGATGGCTTGCACCTGTCATCCTTAGGCTTTTGAATACTGGTGAAGGCTTTTGCCGCCCCCATAGTGCCTTTTTTAGGCAAGGCTCAAAAGACAAACCCACCACCATAAATAGCACAAGTAACCAAAAACTGAGGGTAATGCTACTCAATGCCAGAAGTCTAAACCTCAAAATGCATGCACCCGAGACACTCCTCAGTATGGAGAACATCGATGTGCAGTAACAGAAACCTTCTTTAAGGCTCCAGAGAGCACCCCACCACTACCAGGCTATAACTCATACCATACTTTTCGGCCACAGAACCCGGACCGAAACACAAAAGGCAGGGGCGTATCCATATTCATCAAGGATACCCACACCTCCAGGTTAGTGGTGCAGCACAATGCCTCAGAGATCAAATTGTAGTTTGCTACAGATCACCCACCATAACCCACAACCCCCATTCCGCGTTTCTGGAGACACTGGAAAATATGAAGGTCCTACCAAATGCCCTAATATTGGGTGATTTCAATTACCCAAACATTAACTGGGAGAACTACTCAAGTACTAACTCCCTTGCCCAACGCTTCCTAGAAATTATAAACTCGAATGCCCTGGATCAACTGGTCAACATCCCCACCAGAGGTGACAACATATTGGACCTGGTCATCACCAACATAGGCGACCGGTGTTCCAAATCTGAGGTCAATCCCTCACTGGTTAGATCAGACCATAGAATAATCACTCTGGATTTCCACATTCTGCCCCCACCCCCAATGAAGGAAAGCACCGTGAAAAACATTTCCAAAGCAAACTTCATGTTACTTAAGATCAAGGTGGAAAGGTTCACAGCCCCCATGCTAAAGAACAACACTGTCCAAGCTGTTGAATCCCTTACAAAGGCACTCTATGAGCACCTAGCAAGGCTAGGGAGGGTGGCCTAATGGTTAAGGTGTTTGCCTTACAAACACAAGGTGCAGGGTTTAAGTCTCACAAGGGGTAATTGGCTGGGCTTAAAATGGCTCACAAGAGCAGTTAGCTTAGTACTAACCTATAAATCTATAAACCTATAAAGCTGCATGAATGCATGGATTATGCTAGCCCAAGCAAAACCAAGACTCACTCCTCCAAGGAAAGGAAACTTAGTCTGGTGGACCCCTGCCATAAACAAGCTATACAACAGAAGGAGGAAACTAGTACAGAAAAGAGTAAAATCCCAAGAAGGAAAGACATCCCTGATCAGTATCAGCAAGAAACTACGATCCCTCATAAAATCATCCATGGCTAGCTTCGAAAGAAAAATTGCCAAGGACTCCAAAAATAACCACAAAGCCTTCTTTAGCTATGTCAAGAACCTAAGTGGAAACTCTCAGATCTGTTCTGAGTTATTGCAGAATGGCACAAAATACACTGAATCGACTGATATTGCCAACATTTTGGCAGACAGGTTTAGTGCAAACTTCACCCCCCCTCTCAACCCCTAAAGGGACCATAACCATAGCAGAAGAATGTAGAGCCCCAGAAATCACTGACACACAGGATAAAAGAGCCCTATCCAAAGCCAAAAACACAGCTTCAATGGGACCGGATGGTGTCTCAGGCTGTGTCTTACACGAGCTCCAAAATGAACTAACCCCTCACCTAAACACACTGTTCAAACTCAGCCTCTCTACATGTTACATACCCATAGAGTGGCACACAGCAACAGTTATCCCGCTTCACAAAGGTGGAGCCACAACAGACCCAGGGAACTATCACCCTATAAGCCTGACTGGCCTGGTCTAAAAGGCTGTGGAGTACATCATCATGGAACTCATTAACAGAAACATTGAGATCCTCCAAACATTGGACCCTACCCAGTTTGGCTTTGTTAAGGGCAGATCATGTCTCCTATACCTGGTGGACTTTTCTGAGACAGTTACCAAGGCTTTAGATGAGGGAAAGGAGGTCCACACAGCCTACCTAGACCTCACAGACTTTCGACACCATTCCCCATTTTGGTATTATAGACAAGCTCACCAGCTTGAACATAAACCCCTATGTCACGAGCTGGGTTGCCAATTGGCTCACAGATAGAACCCATACAGTGAGAGTTGCAGGCTCTAGGTCTGACTCTAAACCAGTTACAAGTGGCGTCCCCCAGGTCTCAGTCCTGGGACCCCTCCTTATCGGTATATACTTCTCAGAGGTACAGACAAGCACAGGAGGACTATGGCTGACCAAGTTCGCAGACAACTACAAACTGGGGGTCATAATTGACTCTCCAGCTGATACAGGCATCCTCCAGAAGGGTCTCACTGAGACGGATACCTGGTGTCAAAATCATGGCCTCAAGCTAAATGCCAAAAAGTGCATAGTCATCCCCTTTGGAAAAAACAAAGTACCCATAAACTACCACATACGTGGTAGTCCCCCAAATACAGAAAATGTAATAAGGGATCTGGGGACCCAAGTAGATAGTAATCTCTCCTTTGACAATCATATTGCCAAGGTGGTTAGAAAATCCTTCTATGTGGCCCACCTAATCACAAAAGGGTTCTTATCTAGAACAAAAGAGGTTATTGTGCCCCTCTACTTATCACTCATCAGATAAATCATAGAGTACAATGCCCCATTTGGGATGTACCTTACAAGACACCAGGAACAGCTGGAAAGACCACAGAAGTACCTCACCAAGAGGATTACTGACCTCAAACAGATGCCCTATGCAGCCCGATTGAAGAAACTCCAGCTGTACTCGGTTGCATACCGCTTACTCAGAGGTGATCTCTGCCTGACATACAAGGCCATGTCCAACCCAGAATTGATGGACATGTTCCACCTAAAAAAAAAAAACAAATCCCCGAGAGCCACATGTTCTAGGGATCTAAACCTCACCACAATGATAAATAGGACATGCTGGAGGGATATATTCCTGTCCCAGAGACTCCCCATGCTTTGGAACAGGATTCCAATCTACATTAGGCAGAGCCCATCACTAACACTCTTCAAGAGAAACCTTGACGAATGGATGGGAAACAGAAAATTTATCCCGGGGATCACTTCAGTGCCTCTGCTGGACAGAGGCACAGGGAACTAATGGCTCTGCTGGACAGAGGCAAAGGGAACTAATATAAGGGAGCAGTGAAAGCCAACAAATTCTGGCTGGGCTTACAGATGCCCTTGGGCAGATAGCCTAGTACTTACCTATGAACCTATGAACCTATGAATCTAATATGCAACATCAACAAAACCTGCTGGAGAAACAGGTTTGTCTCCCAGAAGCTGCCATGTTTCTGGAACAGACTCCCCATACACGTCAAACAGAACACCTCACTGACCCTCTTCAAGCGCAACCTTGATGAGTGGATGGGTAAACACAAATTTGTCCCAGGGATTCAACCCGTGTCCCTCACTGACAGGGGCATCAGGTGCTGACTAAGGTTTCTCTTTGGGTATAAACTCTTGACTAGGCTTGTAAGAGCCCCAGGGCCATTAGCCTAGTAACCTGCTATGATCCTAAATGTTCACCACACTGGATTTTTCGTGCAGCTCTGGACGTGGTTAGAATTATTGGCAGCATTTATTGCAAGATCTGTCACATACATGCATACGAACTGTCAACACTTACTAAAGTTTGGTGTGATGCATTTCTTTCCAAAATTCTCATCTTCACTCAACTCACTGCTTTTATTGTATTTTAAGACTATTAATCCTTTCCACTTTAATAGCACCAACCAGCAGTTCATTTGCATGTTTCTGATCAACATGCAAATTCTTTTTGCCTTTAAACATCTTAGAAAAAAAATGTTATTTTGTAGCACTGATTCTACAAAGTTCATAAAATGCAGGAATTTTGATTATTTCTCATTGACTTTGAATGATTACAGTGTTTTGAATTTTAACGGCATGAGCATTACCCTTGTGGTGGCACAGTGATTCGATTCTTAGCATACATGTCAGTTTTCTTTCCTGGTGCTCTGGTTTCCTTCCACCTCATAAAGCCCCAAATCATATGATGGATAAACAGGCATTCCACAAAATGCCCAAAGATGTGGCTGCACTACGTGTATGTATGCATTTATTATATAGCAGATAAGCTCCCTAACCTAAACAGGTTTCCCAAGCTTTGCACCTACTTGTTTGCTAGGATAGGCTCTGGCCTACCTGCAGCACTATAAAAGAATAAACTGGGTTATGAGTAAATGAATGAATGAATGAATACACATTTTCCTTGATCTCATGTCTATTTATGTCATCTCCATTACTGTTACATGACTCTCTTCAGACTTGTTTCCAACATGATTCTCACTTTATGTCTCACTTTAGCATTTTTATCTGATTCACTATATATCTTACAGTCATCCAATTCCTTCAGTTAATTTTAACTGCATGCTGGTAATTTCATTTATTCTGCACACACAGAATGACTTCTAGTAAGTCATTTGTTTCTTTTAAAAGCTTGACTCATATATTATTTCTTATATACCAAAGCTATTTGGTTTATTAATAGTAAATAATGTAACTCACCAGATTCACGGTCAAAGCTCTGTCCTTCAGTTTGGTTACAAAATCATCTACAGACTCTGTAAAACCTTGTGTGCCTACAAACACATTGTGGATAAATGGCATGCTCTTAGTTTGAAGTCACAATACTTCCTAGAATTTCTCATACTACTGCTACTATTTATTCCTATTCAAAAATTTGAGAGTTACGCAATTTTATCAAAAGCTTCTATATTTCTGCTCATTTTCTTTCTAGTAAGAAAATTGCTGGTCATTGCAGTCATGGCACTTTTTATTTTGGAAAGCGAATGCCAAATAATTGCTGATGCATTTTCCTTTATTTTGGAAAGCAAACATGCCTGCCTGTCAATGAGGTTGTTTATTCATGAGATGGGCTGAGCAGGAGCGAGGTTTGTTACTGGGCATTCAGGGTGGTGCGTAACAGAAATATTGCCTTGCCTCCCAGTTATTTTAAAACATTTTTTGTTATTTTAATGTTAAGAGGAAGAAGAAAATCTTGCTCTCCCTGCAGCGTTGTGCAAGAGCTCTGCACTTAGCATCTGAATCAGCTGTGGCCACTTCAGTATACTTGGGGAGCAAAACAGTAGCTCCATACAGAGGACAAGTGTGTGTACATCATGTGCCTCGCAACATAGCTCAACATGTTGGTGCTATTCTATCTCCCTTTCTCTAAACAACAATGCTAGGAATGGGTATAGTGAAATGGGCATGCACAAAGTGTATACATGTGCATATGTTTATAGGTTCATAGGCAATTACTAGGCTATTGATCTGTGAGGATTTTAAGAAGGCTAGTCTTATATTCCCATGGTAATTCTCAGCCCTTATATATTGTGTACAAATAACCAAGAGGGGGCAGAACAAGGAAATATTATCCACGAGGGACAAGAATATTAAACCAGGGATGAATTTGCAGTTTCCCATTCATTCATTCATTCATTCATTCATTCATTCATTCATTCATTCATCCAAATTACATTTGAAAAGATTAAAATAAGTACTTTGCTTTATATGGAGGGGAAAACAAGTTGCACAGAAGAAGCATTCTCTGTAGTACATACATATCCTTACTACATGTTCTATTTGTGTTGCAAAAGAAATTGACATCCCTTGAGTGGGTGTTCTTGCTACCATTGGACATATGAAGAGAAGAAGGGAGCCACTTTTGAGATTTTAAGTATTTTTTCTCTGTTTATTTGCTAAGTTTTTCTGCGTAGCTGCCTAGCTTGAGCATTTTCTGGCTTGTTAAACTTGATTTCTGTATTAGTAGCTGTATTTAGAGCACAACCAAAAGCTGTTTGCTGAATTTCCTGTTTGCACTTAATTTTAAATCGTTTTTTTCTTAAAACTTGCATATTTTCTGTCCTTGACCTAGCACTCTTGTGTGGGGTCATTTACTGCACTGTTATAACTTGATATTACTTGTGAACCTCTGCTATCTCTGTAAAAACAAAAACAAAAAAAAAAAATCTTGCTTTTTTCCCACTTTTCTGAGAGTTAAAAAAGTTCAGTTACAGGCTTGCTGTTCCTGAACTGTTTGAAAGTTTCTGTGAGGCCATTTTTGCTTGGGCTGAAGGAGGGTCTCTCTGTTCATCAGTGGCAGTGACTAACATTGAGCAGCTTCCTTGCCCCCGTAGAGGTGGTTACTGACTTGAAACTGTAGTTTTATTTTCCCTTTTGGGTCTATTCCTGCTTCTTTCCAGCCCCTGCTATCAAGCACGCTTTAACGTGCTTTAGCGCGATGAAGCGGAGTTGCCACTAGAGCAGCATCGGGCAGCCGTTAAACAAGGTTAAACTCTTTCTGGCTCCAGAAAGTCTGTTCTTCAATTTTTCCCTTAGAACTGCTCTGTTAGGAACCTAAACAGTTTACACCTACACTAAAAAGTGCAGCACTTGTTCCAAATAGCTTTTTCTTCTCAAAAAGCTCAGCACTTGTCTTATAAGCTTAATTGCCTATCCCATTAGCATTCTAATTAACCGCTCCATCCATGAATGCACGGTGCCCCAATTGTGGAAGCAAGCTTTCATCATCCCCCTCCATAAAGGAGGTAACAATTGTAACATCAACAACTTCCGCCCTATTGCTATCTTGTCCCCTATATCTAAAATTCTAGAAAAGTGCATCCAGCTTCAACTCCTTCCACATCTGTTAGAAAATAACCTCTTAACCCCTACACAACATGGATTCAGGCCTCATCATAGTACCATGACAGCCCTCCTGTCCTTTCTTGAGACTGTAAACAGAGCTCGCGATCACAGCCACATTGTCTCTACCCTATTACTTGACCTCTCCAAGGCCTTCGACACTATCTCACATAGCCTACTCTTATCCAAACTGTCACAACTTAACCTTTCTCCCTCCTCCATAGATTGGTTTTCCAGCTATTTATCTAACAGACACCAAGCTGTAATTTGGAAGAATGCCACTTCCTCATTCCTTAGTACCCCCACTGGAGTTCCCCAAGGATCTATTCTTGGTCCCTCCTCTTTAATATATTCATCAATGATTTCCACAAATCTATTCCATTTGCTAATATCATCCAATACGCAGATGATTCTACCATTATCTGCTCTGCCACCTCTTCCTCTTCACTCCAAAACTCACACAAGAAGCTTTCTCAATTACTGAAGATTGGATGAAAACAAATCACTTAGCACTCAATGCCTCCAAAACAAAACTAATGGTATTTACCCTCCAAATCTACTTCCTTCGACATTAACTCATTCTCTATTACCAGCCAAGACAACTCACCCTTGAACTGGTATTTGAAGCTAAGCTACTAGGTGTTCTAATCGACAACCGGCTTAATTTCAACTCTCATCTTCAACTTAATATTAAAAAAACTCATCAAAAACTAGGTATGCTTTACCGTCAGAATCAGTATCTTACTAGCTCCTCCAAAATCACTCTTGCTTCCTCCTTTCTTATCCCTCTCTTCTCTATGGGGCTCCATTATTGTCTAACATTCAGATATCACTAAAAAACCAACTCTCCTCCTGCTATAACAAAATTGCCAAATTCGCAAATAGCCATAGATCCTCCACCCACCACTGTCTCTCTCTCCGAAAACTAAATTGGCTCGAACTATCTAATCATCTCATCTATATACAGCTGACCTTAGCTCATAAGCTCATTCTCAACCCCTCTTTGTCCCTCCCTATCTTCTGCCTTTAAAATGCACCTACCAAACAGAGTCTTAAGGTCCAACAATCAAAACCTACTGGAAATTCATAAACCATCTTATCCCCAGGTAAACACTTACTATCCTGTAACCTTTCCCGTCTCTGGAACTCACTCCCACCATCCATTCGTACCACCTCTAACCAATACATGTTCAAAAAACAGCTTCACTCACATCTAATTTCCCAATGGGATTGCTCTTGCTCCCACCCCTCATAAATACATCACATCCTTCCACCAATATGCTTACGGGACCAACTTTTATCTAACAAAGCTTGTGTTCCCTCTGTTTCCACCCTTTAAGGTACCTTACGTTCCTGCTGCAAAACTCCTTTACTTCACATTAATCCTCTTTGTTTGTATTGTTCTGAATGTTTATGAACTGTGAATTTAAATGTTTTATCTACCACTTTTCTATAAATATTAGCAATCTTGTATGAACCTAATTCTGTGTGTGTTGGAGCTTTTCTCCCTATGACTATTATCTACCATTTTGTAATTTTTAGCAATCTTTGTATGTACCCAATTTTCTGTACTGGAGCTTTTCTCCCCAGGACTCCATTGAAAACGGGTTCTTTTTGGCCCAATGGACTATCCTGGTAAATCAACTGCAAATAAATAAATAAATAAATAAATAAATAAGCATATCCCTTGTCTTATAAGCATTCTCTTTGCAGGTCAAGCACTCCTATATTATACAAATCTCTCACTAGCAAAACCCCCCAGGAGTGCCCACTTCCCTGCTAAGCCCACTACTTTTCTGTCTCATACCAACTCATAATTCTTTCTAGCATGTCGAAGGGTCAGATGCTGGCGTCCTCTCCTGCCCATTTGGTGAATCTGGGAATTCTGAGACAATGTTACAATTGCCTCATGTACACGGACAACCATCTCCTCCTCCCATGTAACACTAACACTTGTGAGAGATGCAGCTATTTAGCCAGACTGGAGGCTGAGCTCTCTCAACTCAGGACTGGCAAGACCAGGCAGGAGGAGAAGGCAACTACACACACCACAATACCAGTCTCACATAACTCAACCACACCACTGAATCAAACACATAAACACACTAAGACATACTCGGAGGCTCTGAGTAAAAATTTACCTAAACAGCAGAGGCCTCCAAAGCAGACACCCAAGCAACTGCAAACTCAATACACCACACAAACAACACATAAACAACAAAATCAGTGTGCAAAGCAGTCACTGCCCTTAAGGCCAAATACAACACCAAACATACTTGTCATAGGTGACTCCATAGTCAGACACACTGACGGCCCGCTCACCAGACTGAGTAAGGAGAAGGTCACAGTAAGCTGCCTGTCGGGCGCTAGAATCCGCCACATAACACAAGCACTCAGGTCTCTCAACAGCAGGTACAAGCACGACTCAGTCATTGTCCACGCTGGTGTCAACGACCTGAGACGCACTCCTTGGACTACATGAAAAGAGACATTGAGGAGCTCTCTGATTATGTAGCCCAGGCAGGTATGACCCTGACCTTGAGCAGTATCCTACCTTCACCTAGAATGATGCCACAATACAGTGATAAGATGATCAGCTTTAATAATTGGCTTAAATTCTGGTGTCATTCAAAGGGGATCCAATGTCTGTCTGCCTGGGATGACATGCTGGACAAGCCACGCTGCTTCACAAGGGACGGCTTGCACCTGTCACCCATAGGCTTCCGGATATTGGCAAAGGCTCTTGCCACCCCCATAGTGCCTTTTTTAGGCAAGGCTCAAATTCTAAACCTACCACCCTAGAACACAAAAAAGTAAAAAAACTAAGGGTAATGCTGCTCAATGCCAGAAGTCTCAATCTCAAGATGCAAGCACTCGAGGCCCTTCTCAGTATGGAGAACATCGATGTCTGTGCTGTGACAGAAACCTGGTTCAAGGCTCCTGAGAGCACCCCAGCACTAGCAGGTTTCACCTCATATCATGCGTTCCGCCCCAAAATCCGGACAACACCAAGAAAGGAGGGGTGTCCATATTCATAAAGGACACCCACACCTCAAGGTTGGTGGCAATGCACGATGCATCGGAGACCATCCAGGTGCAATTAACCATAGGCAAGACTGCTCTGCAATTTGTAGCATGTTACAGGCCACCCTCTCAAACTCAGGAACCTCACATGGCCTTCCTGAAAACAATGGAGGGGATAAATGTATCTCCAAACACCATCATACTAGGTGACTTCAACTACCCTAATATAGACTGGGAACACTACTCAAGCCCAAACACTCTAGCCCAAAGGTTCCTGGAGTTCATAAACTCAAATGCCATGGAACAACTAGTCACCATCCCCACAAGAGGAGAAAACATACTTGATCTCATCATCACGAACATGGGATCACAATGTTCAACACCGGAAGTATACCCCTCACTGGTGAGATCAGATCATAAACTAATCTCGCTGGAGGTCCTCATCCCGCCCCACCTGAAACAAAAAGACCACAGTGAAAACTTCTCAAAAGCCGACTTCACACTTCTAAAACTAGTGTGATCTCCTTTAAGGCCCCTGAGCCAGTGGTAAACATTACTCAAACCGCTGAATCACTTACAAATGCCTTCTACCAGCACCTACAGGACTGCATGGATCAGGCAATCCCAAACAAAACTAAGACTCTTTGTACCAAAGGCAAGCATCCAGTCTGGTGGACCCCAGCCATAAACAAGCTCTACAAGAAAAGGAGGAAGCTACTACAAGATAGAGCAAAATCCGTGAAAGGTAAGACACTTTTGATCATTATAAGTAAAAAACTAAGAGCTCTCATAAAATCATCCAAGGCAAATTTTGAGAGAAAAATCGCCAAGGACTCAAAAGACAATCATAAGGCCTTCTTTATCTATGTTAGAAACCTAGGAGGAAACTCCCAGATATGCTCAGAATTAGTTCAAAATGATGTGAAGATTACTGAACCTACACACATTGCCAACATACTGGCTGACAGGTTCAGTGCAAACTTCTCCCCTTCCCCAAAAGGAGAGATATCTATACCAGAGGATTGTAGCCCCCCAAACATCTCCAACGCACAGGTGAGAACTGCTCTCTCCAAAGCAAAAAACACAGCATCCATGGGACCGGATGGTGTCCCCGGCTGTGTGCTCCATGAACTCAATGAGGAATTAAACCCGCAGTTAGGACAGCTGTTTAATCTTAGCCTCACCTCAGGATACGCACTCCAAGGAGTGGCGCACGGCGACTGTGGTCCCACTTCACAAGGGCGGTGCCTCCACCGACCCTGGAAATTACCGTCCCATTAGCTTGACAAGCCTTATCTGCAAAGCCATGGAGAGGATCATAATGGAACTCATAAATAAAGACATAGGAAACTTGCAGACTTTGGATCCAACCCAGTTTGGCTTTGTCAAAGGCAGATCATGCCTTTTAAACTTGGTTGACTTTTTCGAGACAGTCACCAAGGCCATTGATGAGGGAAAGGCAGTCCATACAGCCTACCTTGACCTGGCAAAGGCCTTGACACAATACCCCACTCAGGTATCATCAAAAACTCATCAGCTTGAATGTAAACCCATACATCACAAGATGGGTTGCAAACTGGCTAAGTGACAGAACCCACAGGGTCAGAGTTGCTGGAGCCATGTCAGACTCAAAGCCTGTCACAAGTGGTGTCCCACAGGGCTCAGTCCTGGGTCCACTCTTGTTCGGCATCTACTTTTCTGAAGTACAAGCAAATACAGGAGGGTTATGGCTGACAAAGTTTGCAGATGACTGCAAACTGGGCCATAGTCGAAAACACATCTGACACAGATATCCTTCAGAAGGGCCTCACAGAAACGGATAACTGGTGCCAGAGCCATGGCCTAAAGTTAAATGCCAAGAAATGCATAGTCATACCCTTCGGGAAAAACAAGGTTACCCCTAGCTACCATATAGGTGGCAATCCACTGAGCACAGAAGAAGTCATCAGGGATCTGGGGACCCAGGTTGACAGTAGCCTTTCGCTTGACACTCATGTTGCTAAAGTAGTTAGGAAAACCTTCTACATTGCCCACCTGATCATGAAGGGATTCACATCTAGATCAAGGGAGGTCATCGCCCCTGTACTCATCACTCATTAGACCTATGATTGAGTACAATGCCCCATTCGGAATGTATCTGACCAGACACCTGCAGCAGCTGGAAAGGCCCCAAAAGTTCCTCACCAAAAGGATAAAGGGTCTCAAAATATGTCTTATGCTGCCCGACTGAAAGAACTCCAGCTCTATTCAGTCTCATACCGCTTGCTCAGAGGTGACCTGTGCCTGACATATAAGGCCATGTCAAACCCTGATTTGATGAATATGCTTCACCTCAAAAAATCTAGATCCCTCAGAACCACAAGGGCGGGAGACTTAAACCTTGACACGGTTATTAATAGGACATGCTGGAGGGACAGATTCATCACCCAGAGACTCCCTATGCTGTGGAACAAAATCCCGGTACATGTGAGGCAGAGCACCTCGCTGGCCTTGTTCAAGAGGAATCTTGACCAATGGATGGGGGATCGCAGATATACCCCAGGGATTACTTCAGTGTCACTGCTTGACAGAGGCACAGCAAAATAATAGGCATAGTTTTATTCAAACTAAAGGGGTGGCGAAAGCCAAATAACTATGGGCTAGGCTTATAAATGCCCTTGGGCAGATAGCCTAGTATGAACCTATGAACCTATATGAATATGTAATACATCTGGCAGGATGGGATCTTTTGTACTTTTCATATGCTTTGTGGTCATCATGATATACACATCTAGTGCCAGCTTGCCTGGATAGTCGAGTGTGCTATGGAACAATTCAAAAATAGTTTCATTAGTATAACAGCTGAGCAAATTGGCTCTTTTATTGCACACAGAGGTGCTTTCGCACAAGCTTGTTCATTAATTTACTGTGATGATGTGAGGTATTGCCAGCTATGCCAGGAGAAGTAGGGCAGTGGATGTGTAACATGCCGGCACAGCTAGCTGGAATCTAGCAAAGAATTATATGCTATCTGAATATCAAACTGATTTGTACAGATGCTTGTATTGAAAATGCATTTGTAAAGTTCTTGTGTTAAAAATGTATCAACAGTGTGCCCTGCTGGGCAGAAAAATAAATGTACATGCATTATTGTAACTGTTTAAATGTTTATGTTTTAACAGAGGATTCTGGAAAAGAAGAGGTTAATCTCAAACTTTAAAAATAGTAAGAAATTAAATTACTGGGCTTAGGCCATAAAGATGTTATCTCACAGTTTTGAATGATGTGAGAGATGCAGTGTCTGTAAGAAGTATGGTTTATTAGCTCCTGTAGGAAGAGTGGAAGTATTTTATGGTTTATGACTTCCAGGAGCTGCAGCACGTCTTAGCAAGGCTCTCTGTGTGTATTATTGACACATAAGTGCTAAATTCTGGCAGTTTCTAGCAATGGGGAGTTGCAAGTGAACCAGAAGCCAGATGACCAGATGTATGTGATGTAATTCTGGAATCCATCACTAAAATAATGTTTAATACTAGGTGAGACTGAAGTCTCAGGGCAGACTGATTTTGGAACCTGAAAAAGAAGGAAGACCGCTCACCTGGTTAATCTTGTTTTGCTCTAGCAAGTGACCAGGAAACAATAATTCTTTAGATTAGTCAGGAAAATATAGTGAGATTAGTTAAAGTACTGTTTTTCTGTATCTGTGTGACTCTGTTCATCTGTGTTATTTTAATATTTCCAATGTCTGAAATTCTGGTGTTTATTGTAAATAGATATTTAGCATTTTCATGTTCTTTTCTTATTTATTTTTAAACTTTTAATTGTGGTTGGTCCTTTAGAGAATACTTTAACCTTTGAGAGTACTCATATCTGTTTGGTGACTCTGTGGTCACTCCTGAAAGCCTTACTGCATTGGTCAAACTACCATTTGTATTAATATTAATTTCACTCAGTACAATTGGGTACCCTTGTAGAAGCCTTAGAGTAGCTAGCTTGGGAGTGCCTGGTGGTGGTAACTACCTTATAGTCTGTGCAGAAGGGGCATAGCTAGGTGTGTGTGTGTGTGTGTGTGTGTGTGTGTGTGTGTGTGTGTGTGTGTGTGTGTGTGTGTGTGTGTGTGCAAATCAAATATCAAAGAGTGTGTGTGTGTGTGTCAGCTGCTTGGGACAGGAACACAAAGCACTGACTTCACAGAGAGGATGCTAGAAGACTTGGCTTGGCTGAGGACATAACTCAACAGCTGTGCCAGTGGAGAGCTTTACTGGGGACCTGGGGAGAGACAGAGAGAGAAACCCACACCCTAGGCTAAGTGTGTTCCCTGTGTGCTCTTAAGAGGAATTGTGCTTGATGCAGAGAGCTGCATCTGGAAATAATGGGTGTATCTATTTTTGTTCCAAGTGAACATCCCTTTCCTGTGTCTGGGGTGAGGATTCAGGCTCCTTGATTACTGGTCTAGACTGGGGACATCACACATACAGTTATGTAATAAAGTTGTTTCAAAATAGATTCTGTAGACTTGCAGCATCTCAGAATTAAGGAAGAAGGATTTACAGAGTTTATCGAGAAGTCTTGCTGGAAGCCTTTTTGGCTAGGCTATAGGCCCTAGGGCAAATAGCTTAGGACCTATCTATGAACCTACCTATGAGCCTAAAAATACATCATCAAGAATAAAATACACCCTGTGGAGGATGTCACTCTCATAGTTTCATAGGTAGGTACTAGGCTATCTGCCCAAAGGCATTTATAAGCCTAGCCAGAATGTGTTGACTTTCGCCACCCCCTTAGATTAGTTCCCTGTACCTCTGTCCAGTAGAGCCACTGAAGTGATCCCCAGGGTAAACTTTCTGTTTCCCAGCCACTCGTCAATGTTTCTTTTGAAGAGTGTTAGCGAGGAGCTCTGCCTGATGTAGATTGGAATCTTGTTCCAAAGCATGGGAAGTCTCTGGGACAGGAATCTATCCCTCCAGCAATGTCCTATTTATTGTTGTGGTGAGGTTTAGATCCCTAGAGCATGTGGCTTGAGGGGATAAGATTTTCTTTAGGTGGAGCATGTCCATCAATTCTGGGTTGGACATGGCCTTGTATGTCAGGAAGAGATCACTTCTTTTTTTTTTTTTTTCAAAACAGGTTTATTGTTTTAACATATAAGAGAAATATCATAACAATTTTATACAAGTAATTAAAAATAGGTATTATTATAATATTCAACAAAACAACTAAAGTATTTACAAAGACATCCACTACAATCAGATCAATTAATTAAACTAAAATACCATGCTATTGAAATTAAAATTTTTTTAACAAATTTTGTAAATTATCCCATACAATAAAATAAGATATTTTTCTATTTGTTCTAGTCCTAATTGTGTTTATTTCCATATGGCACACTATATTCATAACATTTTTAAATTCATTGAACGAAGGAGGTGTATCTGAAATCCAATTTCTAGTTATTATTTTCCTAGCCACTGCTAGAATAGACCATAACAAGGGAAGCAGGCAGAGATCACTTCTGAGTAGGTGGTATGCAACCGAGTACAGCTGGAGTTTCTTCAGTCGAGTTGCATAGGCCATCTGTTTGAGGCCAGTGATTCTCTTGGTGAGGTACTTCTGTGGTCTTTCCAGCTGCTGCAGGTGTCTTGTAAGGTACATCTCAAATGGGGCATTGTACTCTATGATGGGTCTGATGAGTGATGAGTAGAGGGGCACAGTGCCCTCTTTTGATCTGGATGTGAACCCTTTTGTGATTAGGTGGGCCACATAGAAGGATTTTCCAACCACTTTGGCAATGTGATTATCAGAGGAGAGATTGTTATCTACTTGGGTCCCCAGATCCCTTATTATATTTTCCATATTTAGGGGACTACCACCTATGTGGTAGTTTGTGGGTACTTTGTTTTTGCCAAAGGGGATGACTATGCACTTTTTGGCATTTAGCTTGAGGCTATGATTTTGACACCAGGTATCCGTCTCAGTGAAACCCTTTTGGAGGCTGTCTGTGTCTGCCGGAGATCAGTTATAGCCCCTAGTTTGCAGTCATCTGCAAACTTGGTCAGCCATAGTCCTCCTGTGCTTGCCTGTACCTCTGAGAAGAACATGCCGAACAGGAAGGATCCTAGGACTGAGCCCTGGGGAACGCCACTTGTAACCAGTTTAGAGTCAGATTTAGCTCCTTCAACTCTCACCATGTGGGTTATATCAGTGAGCCAATTGCCAACCCATCATGTGACATAGGGGTTTATGTCCAGGCTGGCGAGCTTGTCTATAATACCAGAATGGGGAATGGTGTTGAAGCCCTTTGCGAGGTCTAGGTAGGCTGTGTGGACCACCTTTCCCTCATCTATAGCCTTGGTAAATGTCTCAAAGAAGTCCACCAGGTTTAGGAGGCATGATCTGCCCTTAACAAAGCTGAACTGGGTAGGGTCCAATGTTTGGAGGTTCCCAATGTCTCTGTTAATGAGTTCCATGATGATGCACTCCATAGCCTTGTAGACCAAGCTAGTCAGGCTTATAGGGCGATAGTTCCTGGGGTCTGTTGTGGCTCCACCTTTGTGGAGCAGAATAACCATTGCTGTGTGCCACTCTATGGGTACGTAGCCTGTGGAGAGGCTGAGTTTGAAGACTGTGTTTAGGTGAGGGGTTAGTTTGTCTTTGAGCTCGTGTAGGACTCAGCCTGGGACACTGTCCGGTCCCATTGATGTTGTGTTTTTGACTTTGGAGAGGGCTGTTTTAGCCTAAGTGTCATGTGATTTCAGGGGCTCTACATTCTTGTGGTATGGTTATGGGCCCTTTTGGGTTTGAGAGGGGGGGTGAAGTTTGCACTGAACCTGTCTCCCAGGATGTTGGCAATATCGGTTGGTTCAGTGCATTTTGTGCCATTCTGCACTAACTCTGAGCAGATCTGAGAATTACCACTTAGATTCTTGATATAGCTAAAGAATGCCTTGTGGTTATCTTTGGAGTCCTTGGCAATTTTTCTTTTGAAGCTCGCCTTGGACGATTTTATGAGGGATCGTAGTTTCTTGCTGATACTGATCAGGGATTTTACTCTTTTCTGTACTAGTTTCCTCCTTCTATTGTATAGCTTGTTTATGGCAGGGGTCCAACAGACTGATTTCCTTTTTTTGGAGGAGTGAGTCTTGGTTTTGCTTGGGATAGCATGAGCCATGCATTCTTGTAGGTGCCCGTAGAATGCATTAATAAAGGATTTTGCAGCTTGGACAGTGTTATCCTTTAGCATGGGGGCTTTGAAACTTTCCACCTCGGTCTTAAGTAATGTGAAGTTTGCTTTTGAAAAGTTTTTCACGGTGGTTTCCTTGTCCAGGGGTGGGCATGGAATGTGGATATCCAAAGTGATTTGTTTATGGTCAGATCTAACCAGTGAGGGGTTGACCTCTGGTGTGGAACACTGTCGCCCATGTTGGTGATGACTAGGTCCAATATGTTGTCACCTCTGGTGAGAATGTTGACCAGTTGTTCCAGGGAATTTGAGTTTATAAATTCTAGGAAATATTGGGCAAGGGAGTTAGTACTTCAGTAGTTCTCCCAGTTAATGTTTGGGTAATTTAAATCACCCAATATTAGGGTGTTTGGTAGAACTTTTTTGTTTCCCAGTGTTTCCAGAAATGCAGAATGGGGGTCCTGGGACATGGTGGGTGATCTGTAGCAAGCTACAGTTTGAATTGCAGTTTTGTCCATTGTTAGCTGCATGTGGATGATCTCTGAAGCATTGTGCTGTGCCACTAACCTGGAGGTGTGGGTTTCCTTGATGAATATGGATACTCCCTTGCTTTTTGTATTTCGGTCCGGGTTCTGTGGCCAAAATGTATGGTATGAGTTGTAGCCTTTTAGTACTGGGTTGCTCTCTGGAGCCTTAAACCAGGTTTCTGTTACTGACTCCAAAATAATCCACACGAAATGTTCACTCCAAGTTCAATTCAGCAAAATAAATCCACCGGAATATGTAAAAAACAAAATCTGTTTATTGTACTACAAATGTTGAGCGCTTTCACTAGACTAAGCTAGCTTCATCAGAACAATCAAAGAAAGTTAAAACACTCCATTTTAAATTAAAATTGGCGCCAAAACTAGGCTGTTCTTAAAGTGATATGTAGTTTAAAAACTTTTTAGATAAGTAAAAAATATATGTAATTGTCCAAATACATTTATTACAAAACAATATGTATTTATACGTAAAGACTACCTTATAATATTTACAATTGGTTCCAAAAACTAATTATCTATGTTAACTATTTAACAATAAAAGAGGTTTGACAGAAAAATAGTCATTAATGCCTGGTGTACTTGTGGCATCTGTCAATACCTGCCAATATAGTTCTCTATAGGCTAGGTAATTTTTTATATTACCTCCTCTAGGGTCACTTTTAATAACCTCTATAATGGCAAATTTGAATTTGTGTTCACTACCATTTTCCGCTATATGCCTGGCTAATGCATTTTTCATATCATTCTTTTTAATACAGTACAGATGGGAATATATTCTTTGTCGGAAAAATAAATGGAAATAGTACCAGAAACAAGCCTTCGGTTCCACCAATAAGCGTATATTCGACTCAATAATCCACGAGAAAGTATAAAAGAACTCACAATTTAATAATCCACGCAACACTGAAAAACCACATAAAATACACAAACGAGACTGCAATGTTGATGTTGGAATGAGTAAAACTCACACATCAGCCTGCTATAACAAATATAAAACGTACACAAATAAGAAATAAAAAGACGCCAAATGTAGCATATAGTTTAGCGCTTTCAACCAGTTATCTGGTCTTCATCAGAACTAATAAGAATCATTCATTTACTCTTTAAATAAGTTTTTAGGTGCCAAAAAAATACTTAATTGTAATTTAAAGGTACACTGCTATTACGTGTGATAGTACATTCCATATGAAGAAATACATGAAAATATACATTAAAAGCGTTATTGTGGGACTAAATGTGAATACTAAAACTGTCAAAGTACTGTGACCTTAAAGAATGGTTATACGCCGTAACGAAAAATATCCTTCACATAAATAACCTACTCATATATAACTGGGTATTGATTGTAAACTGGGTAAACAAATAAATAGTGTAAAATAGAATGAAATAAACTAAAATGTCTAAACAGACACTGTGACACTAAAAGATTTACAAATGATGTCTAGGAAAACATTAATTGTGTGACAATGAAACCTAAAATGTCTGAAATTCCCTATAACAAAATTGTTCTACAATAATAAATAATATCAACTTATCATATATTAATGTATGTAGATAAAGATATGATATAAATAAATAAATATAATAAATCTAAAATTTGAACTGTAAGTAAATAAATAATGACTTTGTCAATATTGAAAATAAAACTGTTTGCGTTATAAATATATATACCTTATGATATAAATTGTATAAATTATTATATAAATTGTTATATGTATTAAACTGATTTGTATAATATGATAAAATATAATATATGGAATATAAAATATGAAATATGAAATATATCCTTAGAAAAAATAAAATAAAATATAAAATATAAAACATGCATTGACAGTGTGTTAGATAAGTTAAAACAGTTGAATACATTATAAAAGTAATGATTTAATGGAAATACATTCGTTGAGGCCAGGTGGATTGGTGGCATTGAGGTATAATTGCCACCAAGTTTCTCTAAAAGCTATGAGGCATTTAATGTCCCCCACTCTGGGATCATTAGAAATCACCTCTAAGATAACAAATTTGAAAGTGTGTTGTACTCCCGATGCCTCTATATGTCTATATAACGCATTAGTTGTGTCCTTGGTCCTGATACAATACATATGATCATAGATGCGTTTTTTCAAATAACATTCAGTTCTACCTACATAGAATGCTGAACAAGCATCACACTTGGCCAAGTATATAACCTGTTTGGTATTACAATTACCAGGTTTGCACACTATAATACTATTGTGTCCGTTGTTCAAAAATATCTTGTCTTCACTGGACATAAATTTACAATAATTACAACATCCATACTTCCTACTACTAGTCTTTCTAATGCTTGTCAAGCGTGCACTTTTATTCTTGTTGTGTTGTTCAAGTAATTTTTTTAGATTACATCCCATCCTATAAACAAATTTAGGTTTCGTACCTAACACATTTACCAGAGCCTGATCATTACTTATCAGGTGCCAGAATTTGAAAATAATCTTCTTAATATTATCTGCACCTATACAATATGGTATTATACAAGCTCATTGAAAGCTTGGATTAACACCATGTTCTTTAAGAATGGGATTATTTTGAATATCACCAGATCCCAGTAACGGTTTATATTTAATGCCCCATTGAGCAACTACATATGATACCACTTCTTCCATCATATTGAGAGGATAGCCTCTTTGTCTAAAAAATTCCTGAATTAAGGTTAGTTCCTTATGCAATTCTTCCACTTCTGAAACCATTCTGGCTGCTCGTATACATTGGCCTTTGAACACATTGTATTTGACTTTGGGAGGATGGCAACTGGAATAATCCAGATAATTATTGGAAAAGGTGGGTTTCCTATGAATTTTGGAATGTACTTTCCCATTGTCATATACTATAAAAGTATCAAGATAAGGCAAACCTTTTGAGTCATATGTAAGAGTGAATTTCAAAAAATCACTACTGTCATTGATAAATTCTATAAATTCAAGTAATAATTCTTCACCACCATGCCAAATAATATAAATGTCATCCAAGAATCTCGAATAATAACGGACATGTTGATAATACTTGGATTTAAATAACACATTATCCTCCCAATTTAACATGACTAAATTGGTGTAAATGGGGGCACATGCTGCCCCCATGGCTACACCTTTGGTCTGTCTAAAGATCTCACCTTCAAAATAGATGAAATTATTGTCTAATACTAGAGCCATCAGTTCTGCAATCAAGCAAATGGTATCCCATTCTAAATCAGTGTGTCTAGTCAAGCTGTTCGTGAAAGCTTGCAAACCTTCTTCCTTGGGAATACACAAAAAAAAGGTCAGTCACATCAATAGTGATTATAAAATAAGGGTTACTATTATCAAATTCTCTCACTGGGTACTGGGATAAAAAGCACCAGGAATCCTTGACCATATGCGGAATAAAAGTGTAAACATTTTTGAGTACCACATCTATAAATTTACCTATTTGCAAGGTTTTGGAATAACTTCCTGAGACTATAGGTCTCAAAGGTGGGTCTTTGGTGTCCTTGTGTGTCTTGGGTATACCCACCATAGTAGCTAATTTTGGATTAGTAACTTTAATAAACCTATAAATAACTTCAGTAATTCTGGCCTCAACTAAATATTCTTCTATGTACGAATCTATTCTTTGATAAGCTATATATAGCTCGTTCTTGGAAACTGTTACATAATTGCCAGTAGAATACAATATATTATAAATCTTCTGAATGTAATTCAAATTGTCGTATATGGCAATACCTCCTCCTTTATCAGGTTTCATTATTCTAATGGAACTATCCTCCTTTAAAGCATATAATAAATTAATCTCTTCCTGTGTCAAGTTTTGGTATGCCTTCATATTTTTTAATTGATTATATTCATTATAAATTTCCCTGGTCACTACCTTATCAAATGTATCAATGATGGGGTGATTGGGTGGTGTAAATTTGCTCTTAATAAAAAGAGATTGGCTAATTTTGTCTCCCCCTTCATTTTCTCTGTATGGAATTCTGTCCTTGTAAAAAAACTTCTAAATTGATTTTCCTTATATATTTTTTAAAATCAATTAAAACATCAGTTAAGTTAAAACTCGGATTTGGGATATATTTCATACCTCTCTCAAACAACATAACATGTACCTTATCAACATGCAATCTTGAATAATTGAAAATTTTAAAGTTGTGATAGGTATAAATGTTGTCATCGATTAAAATATTGTTACCTAAACCGTAACCATGATCCATATTACCAAAACAAGTATCAGAAGGTGATAATATAGTAGTTTCATCACAAGTGGGGCATTTATTTGTTTCATCAATGGGGGTTACCTCTCCCATACATTCCCCCTTACATATGGTTTTTGATATGTTTTTTGATATGGTGGATTCTTGTTTCTCGGGTATTTTTGAAAACCCTGTGTATTATTATATTCACCATAATCATCAAAATCATAATGTTCCCCTCCTACATTATTAATATCTTGACTAATATAAGTCTTCTTGTTATAACGTTCTCTTATAGGGAAATTCCGTTTCTTAGGCCAAACATATGCCAATTGTTGTTGATATTGATTTTTATCCCTCAACATTTTATCATTTTTACGTATACATAGAGTAGAAGCCCATTTGTCTGCTTCTGTGTATTGTTTATTGTACAATTTCTCCCAATCATTAAATAATAAATCGTTCACAATCGTAGTATTTAAATCATCTACTTCTTGAATTAATTTACTTAACCTTTCATCATAAAATTTCATTAGTAACTTAATATATTTAAAACCACATTCATCAAATAAACTGTTAAATTCATTTTTACCTGTGTCTGTCAAATCAATACCCATAGGTAGCTTAAAAAATCTTAAACCTTTTGGAACTATTTTAAAATCCAAACATTTCTGTAGATACATGTTGTCCACTTTAAGACCATTAATGGTTTTAAATTTTTTACCCATCAAAAAAATCATAGACTTTAAACTATCAGTCTCTTTTTTACTGTCCTCTTGTGTATGTGCCACTTTATCTAAGTCATTCACATTGCTCACTTCAAAATCAAATGTTAAAAATTGATTAAATCGATTAAGTCTGTCTTTCCATCCTTCAGATGGTAATACGGGCTGTGAGCTCAATGTGTGACCCCTAGTCTTGTGTACAAGAGGAAGTTCAACAGCTGCAGAATAAGTTTTATTCGGAGGCATTCTTTTGGGTTTGGTCCCTGTTCTCTTCGCCTCAAGGTCAAGACAATAAGGAGAAAAGTCAAATGTAAAGTCAGAAATGTTAATGTTACTGCTGGATAAAGGTATGGTAATATCCAGCCCTTTATTCCGACTATTGTGACGTGATCGTTGACCATTAGGTATATCTGAACCATCATTGGAATATTCTGCATCATTATCAGATATTGAAACATTAACTTCACCTGATACATTCAATGAAGTAAAGACTTTTTGTCCCTTTTTAGTCCCAATCAAAGAATTATTTTTAGACGCCAATACCTTCATAGAAGTAGGTTGTGTACGTGACTTGTCATCCGAGTCATGACAGGCTTCTGTGTGCATATGCGAAATACCTTGTGTCTCACGTTTAGTTTCACTGGATAACATTTTGTATACTAGTGCAGTCAGTTGTTTGACTTCGTCTTTCAATGCGCATAGTTCAGCCTGGAGGTTGTCAGAATTGGCTGCACTATCCGTTACTGTGTTGTTACTCGCCGCTGGCATGAGTATCTCTTTCTCAGGCAAATTTCTGACTTCCACGCCGGTGGTGTCCAAAGTGGTGTTCGACATCGGAAAAATAAATGGAAATAGTACCAGAAACAAGCCTTCGGTTCCACCAATAAGCGTATATTCGACTCAATAATCCACGAGAAAGTATAAAAGAACTCACGATTTAATAATTCACGCAACACTGAAAAACCACATAAAATACACAAACGAGACTGCAAGGTTGATGTTGGAATGAGTAAAACCCACACATCAGCCTGCTATAACAAATATAAAACGTACACAAATAAGAAATAAAAAGACGCCAAATGTAGCATATAGTTTAGCGCTTTCAACCAGTTATCTGGTCTTCATCAGAACTAATAAGAATCATTCATTTACTCTTTAAATAAGTTTTTAGGCGCCAAAAAAATACTTAATTGTAATTTAAAGGTACACTGCTATTACGTGTGATAGTACATTCCATATGAAGAAATACATGAAAATATACATTAAAAGCGTTATTGTGGGACTAAATGTGAATACTAAAACTGTCAAAGTACTGTGACCTTAAAGAATGGTTATACGCCGTAACGAAAAATATCCTTCACATAAATAACCTACTCATCTATAACTGGGTATTGATTGTAAACTGGGTAAACAAATAAATAGTGTAAAATAGAATGAAATAAAATGTCTAAACAGACACTGTGACACTAAAAGACTTACAAATGATGTCTAGGAAAACATTAATTGTGTGACAATGAAACCTAAAATGTCTGAAATTCCCTATAACAAAATTGTTCTACAATAATAAATAATATCAACTTATCATATATTAATGTATGTAGATAAAGATATGATATAAATAAATAAATATAATAAATCTAAAATTTGAACTGTAAGTAAATAAATAATGACGAATAATGGGGAATGGTGTTGAAGCCCTTTGCGAGGTCTAGGTAGGCTGTGTGGACCACCTTTCCCTCATCTATAGCCTTGGTAAATGTCTCAAAAAAGTCCACCAGGTTTAGGAGGCATGATCTGCCCTTAACAAAGCTGAACTGGGTAGGGTCCAATGTTTGGAGGTTCCCAATGTCTCTGTTAATGAGTTCCATGATGATGCACTCCATAGCCTTGTAGACCAAGCTAGTCAGGCTTATAGGGCGATAGTTCCCGGGGTCTGTTGTGGCTCCACCTTTGTGGAGCAGAATAACCATTGCTGTGTGCCACTCTATGGGTACGTAGCCTGTGGAGAGGCTGAGTTTGAAGACTGTGTTTAGGTGAGGGGTTAGTTTGTCTTTGAGCTCGTGTAGGACTCAGCCTGGGACACTGTCCGGTCCCATTGATTGTTGTGTTTTTGACTTTGGAGAGGGCTGTTTTAGCCTAAGTGTCATGTGATTTCAGGGGCTCTACATTCTTGTGGTATGGTTATGGGCCCTTTTGGGTTTGAGAGGGGGGGGTGAAGTTTGCACTGAACCTGTCTCCCGGGATGTTGGCAATATCGGTTGGTTCAGTGCATTTTGTGCCATTCTGCACTAACTCTGAGCAGATCTGAGAATTACCACTTAGATTCTTGACATAGCTAAAGAATGCCTTGTGGTTATCTTTGGAGTCCTTGGCAATTTTTCTTTTGAAGCTCACCTTGGACGATTTTATGAGGGATCGTAGTTTCTTGCTGATACTGATCAGGGATTTTACTCTTTTCTGTACTAGTTTCCTCCTTCTATTGTATAGCTTGTTTATGGCAGGGGTCCAACAGACTGATTTCCTTTTCTTGGAGGAGTGAGTCTTGGTTTTGCTTGGGATAGCATGAGCCATGCATTCTTGTAGGTGCCCATAGAATGCATTAATAAAGGATTTTGCAGCTTGGACAGTGTTATCCTTTAGCATGGGGGCTTTGAAACTTTCCACCTCGGTCTTAAGTAATGTGAAGTTTGCTTTTGAAAAGTTTTTCACGGTGGTTTCCTTGTCCAGGGGTGGGCATGGAATGTGGATATCCAAAGTGATTTGTTTATGGTCAGATCTAACCAGTGAGGGGTTGACCTCTGGTGTGGAACACTGTCACCCATGTTGGTGATGACTAGGTCCAATATGTTGTCACCTCTGGTGAGAATGTTGACTAACTGGGAATTTGAGTTTATAAATTCTAGGAAATATTGGGCAAGGGAGTTAGTACTTCAGTAGTTCTCCCAGTTAATGTTTGGGTAATTTAAATCACCCAATATTAGGGTGTTTGGTAGAACTTTTTTGTTTCCCAGTGTTTCCAGAAATGCAGAATGGGGGTCCTGGGACATGGTGGGTGATCTGTAGCAAGCTACAGTTTGAATTGCAGTTTTGTCCATTGTTAGCTGCATGTGGATGATCTCTGAAGCATTGTGCTGTGCCACTAACCTGGAGGTGTGGGTTTCCTTGATGAATATGGATACTCCCTTGCTTTTTGTATTTCGGTCCGGGTTCTGTGGCCAAAATGTATGGTATGAGTTGTAGCCTTTTAGTACTGGGTTGCTCTCTGGAGCCTTAAACCAGGTTTCTGTTACTGACTCCAAAATAATCCACATGAAATGTTCACTCCAAGTTCAATTCAGCAAAATAAATCCACCGGAATATGTAAAAAACAAAATCTGTTTATTGTACTACAAATGTTGAGCGCTTTCACTAGACTAAGCTAGCTTCATCAGAACAATCAAAGAAAGTTAAAACACTCCATTTTAAATTAAAATTGGCGCCAAAACTAGGCTGTTCTTAAAGTGATATGTAGTTTAAAAACTTTTTAGATAAGTAAAAAATATACGTAATTGTCCAAATACATTTATTACAAAACAATATGTATTTATACGTAAAGACTACCTTATAATATTTACAATTGGTTCCAAAAACTAATTATCTATGTTAACTATTTAACAATAAAAGAGGTTTGATAGAAAAATAGTCATTAATGCCTGGTGTACTTGTGGCATCTGTCAATACCTGCCAATATAGTTCTCTATAGGCTAGGTAATTTTTTATATTACCTCCTCTAGGGTCACTTTTAATAACCTCTATAATGGCAAATTTGAATTTGTGTTCACTACCATTTTCCGCTATATGCCTGGCTAATGCATTTTTCATATCATTCTTTTTAATACAGTACAGATGGGAATATATTCTTTGTCTTAATAGTCTCTCGGTCTTCCCTATGTAAAATGAGGGACAGACCGTACATAGAGCAACATATACTAACATCTTTGATTTGCAATTGCCTCTAGATGGATACATTTTGGTTCTATTCTTATTTCTCAAAATTAAGGGACTAGTTTCATATATACTTGAACATTGATTACAAGTCCCACATTTAAATGTGTGTGCGTTAACCCCATACTTCTTGTTATTTCTCAGTTCAAGATATTTCTTAATATTCTTACCCATTTTATTCACAAATCTTGGTTCAGTCCCTAATACATCTGCTATTTCCTTGTCGTTTATTAAAAAACGCCAATTTTTAATAATAATGTCTTTAATAATATGACTAAATGGACCAAATTCAATTATACAAGCTCTGTTGAAATTACTAAAAGTTTTTTTATTTCCGATAATAGATTGATTGTTGTTACTAGTATTTTCAGTATCATTCAAAACAATGTTAGTACCTAATAATGGTACATATTTTGTTCCCCATTGACTAATAACGTATGTGGAAACATCATTCATTAGTTCTGTGTCGTATCCCCTATCCAAAAATAAAGATGTAATATATTTAATTTCATTAACCATATCTAAATACTTAGAGCACATTCTGATAGCTCTAATGCACTGACCTTTGTAAATATTCCTTTTTACTTTTCTGGGATGAAAACTATTGAAGTCCACGTATGAATTAGTAAAAGTATCTTTCCTGTATACAGTGGACTTTAGACTATCATCTTCAACCAATACCAAAGTGTCTAAGTATGGAACACCTCTTTCATTTACCACTGAGGTGAATTTTAAAAAAAACACTACTGGAATTAATATATGTAATAAAAGCTGAATATGAATTCTTGTCTCCATTCCATATAATATAGATATCGTCAAGGAATCTCGAATAATAAATGATGGATTTGATGTAGATACTGTCAAATATATTGTGTTCTTCCCAGTCAAGCATAACCAGGTTTGCATATATGGGGGCGCAAGCCGCTCCCATTGCTACTCCCCTGGTTTGCTTGAAAATTTCTTCTTCGTGGAAGATGAAATTATTATCAAGAACTATGCTCATTAATTCTGCTATAAGCTTTATTTTATCCCATGTCATTTTAGTATGTTTTCTCAGACTGTAGGTTTCTGTTACTGCACATATATAGATTTTTTCCATACTGAGGAGTGCCTCGAATGCATGCATTTTGAGGTTTAGACTTCTGGCACTGAGTGGCATTACCCTCATAATTTTGTTACTTGTGCTATTTACGGTGGTGGGTTTGTCTTTTGAGCCTTGCCTAAAAAGGCACTATGGGGGTGGCAAGAGCCTTGGCCAGTATTTGAAAGCCTAAGGGTGACAGGTGCAAGCTGTCTATAGAAGCAGCGTAGTTTGTTGAGCATGTCATTCCAGGCAGACAGACACTGGATCCCCTTTGAATGACACCAGAAACTTAGCGAATTGTTGAAATTGATAATTTTTTCTTTATACCGTGGTATCATTCTTGGTGAGGGCAGGATGCTACTCAGGGTCAGGGTCATACCGACCTGGGCTATATGATCAGAGAGCTCTTCCATGTCTCTTTTCATGTAGTCCAGGGAGGTACGGCTCAGGTCATTCACACCAACATGGACAATGACCAAGTCGTATTTGTACTTGTTCTGGAGTGACTTGAGTGCTTGTGTTATGTGGTGGATTCTGGCACCTGACAGGCAGCTAAGAGTAACTTTCTCCTTATTCAGCCTAGTGAGTGGGATGTCAGTGTGCCTGATTATAGAGTCACCTATTACTAGTATGTTGGGTATGTTATTTTGCCTTAAGGGCTGTGATTGCATGGCACACTGATTTTGTGAAGTATGGGTTTCATGGTTTGTGTTGGGGGGTGGAGGTTGCTTGGATGTCTGCTTTGGAGGTCTCTATTGCTTTTGCAGATTTTTATTTAGTGCCTCTGAGTATGTTTTCATGTATTCATGTGTGTTTTTTGCCAGTGCTAGTTTAACAGGTCTGTGTGAGACTGGTGGTGTGATGCCAGTATTTCCCTTCTCCTCTTGACTGTCTGATCCAGTCTTGGGTTGAGAGAGCTTAGCCTCCAGTTTGGCTGTATAATTGCATCTCTCGCATGTATTAGTGTTTGGTGGTAGGATGAGAGGGTTGTCTGTGTACATGAGGCAGTTGTAACATTGCCTCAAAATGCCCAGATTCACCAATTGGACTGGAGAGTACACCTGTAACTGGGAAACCAGGATACTGGCATGACACTGAACTATATACCTGTTATTTGCAGAAGTAACAATGTACAATGGAAACATTGTGAAGGACATGCTGCAGGGTGATGGGAGGTACACATGCTGAGGCATGGGTAAAGTTTATAATTGGGGGAGGAAGCCTGTGCATAGCCTTGACTGCTGCTGAGAAGCACACTATTGGAGAGACAGCATCACTGTCCCCTCTGGGCACACAACCAGACATTACTGGAGAGACAGCATCACTGTCCTCTCTGGGCACACAACCTGACACACATGCTTATAGTTGATGACAACTTCATGGGTAACAATACACATCAGATCAATGCCCCATCCCTGAGAATGTTTGTGGTCTTATAGTTGTACTCCTTCCATGCCATGATCTGCAGCAAGTCCCAGCACAGCAAGGCAATACAGTGGACAGCACCAATGATCATAGTGTGGCAACGACCCCATCACAAAAAAATACTTTCTCTGACTCCCCACAACCACCAGCAGTGCATAACTAACAAATTCATCTTCCATCACCCTACCTCATCTCACAGTGTTGTAGTTAATTGTCAAATGTCCTCCCTTAACATGTGTTTATATGTTAGTATCTACTGCACAGAATGGCCATTCCATGCACTGGCCTGCATAACCTGGATGTGATAATGCATGCTTCATTTTCTTCTGTGCTGTCTGTGTCACGGCCCATAGTTGTGGACTAAATGCCACCTCTTTACCAATATTGCCATGTACTGCACCCATCTCTACCTTAGCTGAGGTACTGTAGCTACATGCTTTTCACCTAATTCTCCACCCAATACTAATATGGAAGATTCTACAAAGATGTTCTTCTGCTTCCTTCCACTGTTTGCACATACCATGTTCTTCAGCACTGCATAAACAACAAAAATAATGCTGTTGATTTCAGAACTGTACTGCAGGGCTATATTATAGGCCATTTCCTGCATTGTCTGTCTGGGTATTTCAGACGGGGGGGGGGGTCATCATTCAAGGTCTAGAGCATATTCAGCATTACCTGCAACAAACAACAAACAACAAACAACAAACAATATATTATATGTGGCCTGCTCCTTGTTTGCATGTATAGACCTGTCTATCCAGTGCATGTGTCGATTCCCCAATTAGATGACCTAGTGGGAAATGCTATTGCAGGAATCTTTGCTATAGGTCAAACATCTGCCTAATGTGAAAATCCTGGGAAGTACCCAGATGGAGTACAGATACAGTGTAAATAATGCTCTTGGCATCACAGACTGTCTGCCAGTTCAGGAAGTGAAAGTCCTTCCTACTGATGTTTTCCAGCCCCCCTGAACTAGGTAGGACCTTGATGGATGGCAATGTGTGTGTGCAATCTGTGGCTTCCATGACCTGAAGAAAATGGACAGTTATGTAAAATGCCTGCATTGCGTTGGTTCTCTCCACTACAGTCCTGATGAACCAGAAATGCTCCTCTACAAGCTGTAGTATAATGTTGAGAAGCTAGTTTAAGATATGTGAGGATGGTTCCTGTGGTATCCCTAATGTGTCCCCAGTACATTGCTGAAAGGTCTCTGTAGCTAAGATGGCATTGCTAACCACAGGCATAGGCATACCATGCATCTCCTTTGATTCTAGTTGTGGTTTAAATAGGTTCCTTAGTGTATCCCTACTCACAAGGAAATGAAACATAATCCTGCTCATCACTCAGATGATAGAATATCAGGTGCTGTCTGTGCATCTTCCATTGATAAGGATGGTCAGAACAAGTAGCACTCCAGGTACTGGCTCAGATGATGACCTTCGACACTTACTTCTCAGCTATAATTGCTGCTAATGCAAGCATTACTCTTAAGTATACCATAATTCTTGATGCAAAAAAATGAGTAAACACCACTGCATGCATGTCCAGTTTAGGCATATTTGAATCAGTTCACCATTTCAGGCATTATTATTTGCATGCAGTGTCTGGCTTATTTGCACAGGGTTCCACTGTATATATATATATATATATATATATTTTCTCTTTACATAATCTGTCTGCAGATTGCCATTACCAGCACTAACTGGGACCACACAATATACTAAACATCCCTGAATCCTGGCGCTTGTGGCTGAATTTTAAAAGGAAATAAAACACAGTTTTCTTTATAGTTTAAGTGACAAATTCCACACTGTACTGAATAAATTGCCAGTCTGTGTTGACTGTAATACACTATTTATACTGTTTCCTTTACAATAGTATGCATGTATATCTATCTCTCTCTCTATATATATATATATACATATATATATATATATATATATATATGTGTGTGTGTGTGTGTGTGTGTGTGTGTGTATATATATATATATATATATATATATATATATATATATATATATATATATGGGTCTACTTCGACCCATCAAATTTACATTTGTTTGAATTTCACTTACTTGAGTCCACTTCTTTGAATCTTCATTAATTTGTAAGCACAGACTGCTGAAATCCTTTCCCTGGGAAAGGAACCACTTGGCAACCATGAAAAAATATCTAAATGGACTAAACCTAAACCCACCAAAGTGGGGGGCTTTGCCCTCCACACCTCCCCTACTTAAATATATCAACTCTGAGATCACACTACATTGAAGAAAGGGCAAAGTTCACCATGGTGGTCAAGTGGTTCCTTTCACAGGGAAAGGATTTTGGCAGTCCGAACTTTCAGATTAATGAAGATTCAAAGAAGTGGATTCGAATAAGTGAAATTCAAACAAATGTAAATTCAATGGGTTGAAGTAGACATATCTATCTATATAAATATATATATATATATATATATATATATATATATATATATATATATTATGCGTGTGTGTTCATATATAAGTGTGTGTACATATACACATGCAAAGTATTTCTGATAAAACTGAATTGCTCCAGTTTTGTAACCATATGAAATGCTGAGACTCGCTAGAGTGAGACCTGAAATACTGAGACTGAATGGTTGAAAGAATGGACTTACATTTACTAAGTCCAAGATGCCATTTCTGGATTATACCCTTTTCTCTGAGGTATGATATACGTTTGTGTATGTGTGTGTGTGGGGGGGCTTGCCCTCCAGAAAAAAAAACAAGTTTTAAGAAGAAGAACGATTTTCTAGATTTGTTGTTCTGTGGGTTTTCTGTCCTTTTTTTTTTTTGGCACTCAGCCTTTTGAGTGCCGAAATTTCAGTAGAGATCCCTTCAGTTTCCTTAAATTCCAAGCTCTTCTGTCTCCACCAATCCTGTTTCGTAGATTTCTGCAAAGCCTTTATCCAGGTTTCCTGATCTTATTTGTTTTTGTTAATGCCTCTCACATGGCACTTAATCCACCAATCTTTAGACAAAATCACATTCCTCAGTGGTCAGTTTATTAAATAGTGTTTGTCATCTTTATCCTTGCATACTATTTTTTTCTGATGTATCTCCTTATTGAAATACCTCAGTGCCCAGTGTCTGTAATGCATCATTCATCAATGTGAGGGTCTGGAGAATTTATTGTCACTAAGATCTTAATTAGTCCTCAAAAGAGTTGTACTTCAAAGACCCATTGTGACTTTGCTAAATAAAATTCCTCTGCTATGTCTGCTGGGACATTTTGGTTTTATCTTTTGTGTCTCTCTGCCTAACTCAAAGCATTTCTGACTGGATTCCAGTTGCTGAGCTCAACCATGCACTTCAGGCATTCCTAGCCAGCAGACACATACTTAATCCATTACTCACTACTTAGCACCAAAAGCTTCCTTGTTCACATGCAAGCAGTGTTCAGAAATGCTACATTACAGAGGCAGTAAAAAAAAAATAAATTGCCACCAAAAAATACTGTTTAGCAGGAAACAATAGTCCATTCTACCTAAGAAGTCACAGAAACAATAATATATCCAGTCTATGCAGGAGTACACCTTGGGGTAATACACAAATCAAACCTACCTCATTTCTCATCTTTTATCTCTAGACCATTTCTCCCATGTCTTGTCCCTCACTATGGTTATCGGTTTTCCTTCTTACTCTGCTGATTATGACCCTGTTATTCAATACCCACAACTATGTTGTTCCTTATTAGAAACTTGTCTCTATAAATTAATTTATTTGATAACTGAACTACTCCTTCTTGGACCCTTTTAAGACACAAATTGGAAACAAAGACAAAAGTAAATGCAGAGTGTGTGTTTATCTGTGTTGATATATATATATATATATATATATATATATATATATATATATATATATATATATATTTATATATTTATATATGGATTCACTTCATAATCTCGAAATACTGAAATATTGAATTTCAGTATCTCGAGACCATGAAGTTGAAATTTCATATTACCGAAACCAGACAACCACAACATCCAAAGCCACGAAACCACAAAACCGCGAAAACATACAGCACACAGTACAGAATACATATAAACACAAACACACATACCTCCAGAAACTTTCAAAAAAGCAACAGAACACACACACACACACACACACACACACACACACACACACACACACACACACACACACACACACACACACACACACACACAAAACTAAACAAAGGTGGGAGGTGGCCTAATGGTTAAGGTGTTTGCCTTACAAACATAAGGTGCAGGGTTTGAGTCTCACAAGAGATAACTGGCTAGGCTTAAAATGGCTCACAAGGGCAGTTAGCTTAGTACAAACCTATGAACACACACCTACCATTACTATATGCAGGGGGGCAAGCCCCCCTGCACACCCCTACTTAAATATTCTAACTCTAAGGTCACACCACCACACAAGAAACATTCCCCTTATACACACATCACTTTAACAAAACACACACCACAGCCCATGCCCAAAACCCTTAAACAAAAACACTTAACTGAATCCCTGCACACAGCTCAACACCAGAACCACTAATTCAAAATCTCCAACATGCAAGATTTTGAATTTCGTGCTTCTGGTCTTTCGCGGTTTTCAGCTTTCCACTTCATAGGCTTGAGATTCTGAAGTTCGATATTTCAGGATTTTGAGCTTATAAAGTGAATCCGTATATATATATATATATATATATATATATATATATATATATATATAGGTCTACTTCATAACACTGACATTTCATAATGTTGAATTTCATAACATTGAGACCATAACATCAAAAATTCAAAACATTGAAAACTCAGAACACTAAAAGTGTACTTCATAACTTTGAAAACTACATTGCACAAGTAAATAAGATCTCCTCCACCTACACCACCACATAACAAAAACACTTTTTGCTACATTTCTGCAGGGGGGGCAAGCCCCCCTGCACCCCCAATGTGTGTATGGGGGGGGGGGGCTCTGCCCCCACACATCCCTGTAAATTAAATATACCAAGTCCAAGATTGCACTACAGTGGAAAAAAGTTAATTTCCTAACCTCAGTGTATGGTGATTGTGATACAGTGAGGTTAGAAAATTAACTTTTTTCCACTGTAGTGCAATTTTGGAGTTGGTATATTTAATTTACGGGGGGGGGGTGCAGAAGGGCTTGATCCCCTGCAGAAACATAGCAGAAAGTATGTTTGTTAGTTAAGTGTTGTTATAGGTGGAGAGGATGTTATTTACATATCCATTGTAGTTTTCAGTGTTATGAAGCACACTGTCAATGTTTAATATATATATATATATATATATATATATATATATATATATATATATAAACATTTCAGTCACATTATACAAGATACTCACAGTTTAATCCAGGTAAATGATTCAGAATTCATCTCAGGTAAACAACTCACAGTATTGTTTCTCTTCCACTTGGGAAGTCAATGTCTCTAGTGCTCTGTCTGTCTGTCTTTCAGTCTTTCTCTCTTTCTTTCTCCAATAGTACCTGCCCTGACTCCTCTGGCCCTTCCTTTTATGAGAAGAGGGAGTGGCCACTTCCATTCAGGGAAGATTCTGACCGTCTTCTTCCCATAGTACCCAGAAACTGCAACTCCACATACCCACAACTGTCTATAGTTGGCACTGTACTACATGAACTCCTCTTCCACAGACCTGTGAAAATAAACCTCATTGACCAGCCAGATCCCACATGACTGACCAACAATTTCCTTGACTCATGGTTTGTAGCACTTAAGACTGGATGTATCTGGCAACATGTCTGTACACACAAAGCATCATGTTTGCCCAACACTAGGCAGTTTTCAGTGGGAAGAATTCTCCCCTAGGCTCATTGTAAGAGACTTCACTTTCCTCTTGACTTTATGCATTCAGATATTGTGTTAATTTTCTATTTCAAAGTTTCGGCTTTTTTTTATGTTTTAACATTTCCTCCCATACATTCTCATGCCTGAATTCGATTTTTGCAAGTGTCACGTTAAGCTGAGAGTCTGTTGTTTAATGCATTTTCTGCATGTTTCAGTTACAAATTTCTGCTGTTCCATTAATTCTTTAAATCCTGCACCTACGTCCTTACTCAAGGTAGCCTCAGTCTCATTATGTGTGAGAGGCACATAGTTATAAATATTTGTATCGAGGGTGTTCTGACCACAGTGTTGATTTCAATTTCCCTGGTTCACTACATTTCCGATTCATCACACCAGTCTGTCTTCTCAGATCTGGTACTTTAGACTTCTAGACTATTATTCTAGTTTCTGAATTTTTCCACTTTGGCTGTGTTTTCTATGACCGCAGACTTTTTGCTTGCTCCATTCCTCAAGCTGTGTTTCAGACATTGGCTCAATTAGTGAGTTTTCATCTACAAAGAGACTTTCCATTCCATGGATCAGTTTAGCAATATACTGGTTGTCCATATTACAACATAACATTCTCTCTTCTTCCTGAGATTTGAATTCTAGCTTCTGGATGAATTTATGCATGTATTTATTTGTCAGTGCCAGTGGTTTACTTTTATTTATGTTTTTAGATTTCTTTTGTTACATAGACTATTCTATTTCATTGTTATAAGCATGAGTCTGTGTACAACTCTCAACTTTGTTCCTGACTTCTTGAAGTTTTACTTTTAGCGACTCATTCTCAGCTTGGATTTTCTGATATTTCATTTTAGGTCAAGCAGGGAACTGTTAATTTTCTGCAGCTTCTGCCACTTTTTACTGTGTAAATGCTCAGTTCTACTTCAGACTGAGACTAACTTTTCTTTTGTCTTTAAGTTCCAACATCATGCCATTTTGCCTTTTTGCTTTTTGATTTGTGATATCTCTTGACTTTGGACTTTCAGGTTTACTTTGATATTTCAGTGTCGCCACTTTTATATAAAATTCAGAGAGCCCACTAGATAAATCAACTATCTTTGCCTGATGTACTTTTCCACATCTTTTGTTGGTCAAGTTCAGCCAATGGCAATTGTACATCTGCAATTGTATTTTAATGCTCAGGAATCATATATTCTAGCACAATTATGAGCTCTTTCTGCTTGAAGACAGCACTCTGACTCCCTTAACATTTCTGCACTCTCAGTTATTTCTCTAACCTCATGTTGCAAGATTATACAACACTAAGAGGGTTTCATTCACTTTCTCATGCTCTTAGTTAACCTTTGTTGGACAGGTATATTTTCTGCAATAACCTCCATTGTCTTTTCTACAAGTTCTTGTTTATTTGCAATACTCAAGTTCTGTCTCTCAGTACCATGTACTCCAGATTTCCTAGAGCCAGTGCTTGAATCATTGCTTCTAAGTAAGATTATTTGCAAACTATTTATTGGCCATTGTATATCAGGGACAGATGCAAAGCACTCCTATTCAACTGCACCAGACTTAGGTGGCTAATACTACTTTTTCTGGTGAACTCAGTATGTTGTACCTCAGAAGACTTTTGCTTTACCTGCATGATAGCCACATATATATTGTTTTATGTATTACATTCTTTCCCTCTCACTTTTCTTTCTTCTGCTATATGGCAGTGAACCTGCTTTCACTTTCTGAGCATTTGTTTTTAAAGTAAACACCTCTTTTTTTGCTTTACTCAGCAATGAAACTACTTTTTCAGTCAGAGGATTTGACATTTTGCAATCAACATTGTTTTGTTGTTTTTCTCAGCAATGACCCCACTCTTTTACCTGTTTAACCTTTTAAAATCAGCAGCTTTTTTTTTTTTTACTTTACTCTGTGATGAGCTCCCTCCTTCTGTTAGAGGAGTTAACTTTCTAGAAACCTCAACCTTTTATTGCTTTTCCCAGCCAGGAATGATCTTCTTTTGTCAGAGGACTTCACTTTTAAAAACAGTATCTTAAACAGCTTTAGTTTTACAAAATGGCAGGTGCTCTGGTGAAGCAAATTTATCCCACACAATTTCAGTTGCAAGTATTTTAGTATAACACTGACCAAGAAAGAACCCTTTAACTGCTACAAATGACCAATATTATTACTGAAACAAACCTCTGTATGTTTACAAGACAAGTATTTTTGTTTGCATACCATTTTTAGTATTCATTTATTGCTCAGGAAGACTTGCTTTTTACTTAGGGGACTTAACATACACTTTACCACAAATTTCTCACTCCTACTCAGACTGCTCCTAATACAAAGCAATGTTGCATAAACCTTGTTATAGGTTTCCTACCACTGCTCAGATAACACCCAGCACAAATTAGTGCTGTGCAAAATTATGCAGTTTATTACTAGCAGTATCTGGCAAGATTCAATATTATTCATATACACTTTGTCAAAGACAGCAGCACCGACTAAAATTCAGTGCTGTATAAAGCTCTACTACTTAGTTTCATAAGTTTATAGGTGGTTACTAGGCTAATGGCTCTAGGACCTTTACAAACCTAGCCATGTAAAAACCCAAGTACCCTTGTTGACAGTAGTTAGATGGTTGTTGTTAGTAGAGCGATTTTGTGATCATCACCGAGTACTCCATCCAGGAGGGACATAGGTACTACCCCTGGGGTGAATTTACACTCACCCATCCATGCACCTGAATAAGGTAATTGAGGAGCTCTGCTTCACACGGAGTCAGAGCTTATTCTAGAGGAGTAACAGTTACTGGAAGATATATCTGTCTCTCCAGCATGTTCTGTTAATGTCACAGGCCAGGTTCAGATCCCTTGAGTGAGTTATTCTTGCCCCATTTGATTTGCAGATGTGCAGCATTTCCAGGGTTCGAGACTACTCTGTAGGCCAGGCACAGGTTGCCTCTCAGCAGCCTGTATGATACAGAGTTCACTGACAGGCCTTTCAGTCTTTCCATGTATGTCATGTTTTGGAGGCTGTGGATTTGCTTGGTTAGAAACCTGTGTGGCCTCTCCAGTTGCTGCAGGTGTCTGGTGAGGCACATACAGAAAAGAGCATTGTACTCAATTAGTGGTCTGACTAGGGTCGAATACAGTGCAGCTATAACTTCCCTGGTCATGGATGTGATGCTCTTATTTACAAGATGCACAATGTAGGATGTTTTATTACCATTATGGACATGGGTCTATATCATATATTTGAAATTCCAAAATGTCGAACACCATAAGTTCGAACTTGGAATTTCGAATTATGATAACATGGAATGCTCAGAATAGTGAATTTTTTTCCCAGGGAAAAAATTTGCTGTTCCGAGAAACATACACACAACACAAGCACACTAAAATAAATAAACCACACATATACAGTTAACAAAACCCAACCCTACACTAAACCATACATACATTACTAACTATCCACTTACCTTAACCCGCACCCTAACCCTAAGGTATGTAACTATCGCACACATACCCTACGAAACTATACACAAACAAACTAATTAATGCACACACATACAGTTAACAAAACCCAACCCTACACTACACCATACATACATTACTAACTATCCACATACCTTAAACTGCACCCTAACCCTAAGGTCCGTAACTCTCGCACCACAGTGGAGGAAATAGCAAAGCCACAGAATGACCCACCGAAATCTTGCCTTAGGTAAGATTTCGATGTTCTGGGGATTTGTTATTTTCATCCTTCGATGTAGTGGGTTAGATATTATAACATTCAAAGTTTTACATCTTTGAAGTTATAATATAGACCCTATGGACACATGGTGATCGAAGTTTAGATTGCTATCAACCTGTGTTCCCAAGTCTCACACCACTGAGTTTGAGCTTAGAGCAGTGCTATCTATATCATAATTTGCAGGGGCTACTTCTTTTCAAAAGGGGATAATGAGACATTTTGTTTTTATGTTAAGTTTTAGTCCATGAATTTGGCACCAATCCTTTGCCTGTATCTGCTCTTTCTATAATATGTTAACATTATGGGGGGGCTCTGGGATTGCACCCAGTTTACAATCATCTGCAAACTTGGTAAGACACAAGCCATCTTCCTTTGCCTGGAATTCAGAGAAATAGATTCCAAACAGTAGAGGGCCCAGCACAGATCCTTGTGGTACCCCACTGGTAGCTGGTCTACTGGTGGAGGTGGACTCCCCAACTTTGACAGTGTATGTTCTGTCAGTGAGTTAGTTGGCTATCCATCTAGTAATGTATGGGTTAATCCCCAGATGGGAGAGTTTCTCTATGATACCTGAATGGGAGATTGTGTCAAAAGCCTTGGCTAAATCAAGATGGGTGGTATGTACTGTTTTGCCCTCATCCAGGGCTTTGGTGACATTCTCAAAGAAGTCCACTAGATTTAATAATCAAGATCTACCCTTGACAAAACCAAACTGGGTTGGGTCAAGAGTTTGAAGGTCACCTATGTCCTTTTGGATAAGGTCCATGATGATTCTTTCTATAGCCTTGCAGATAAGGTAGGTTAGGCTTATGGGTCAATAGTTACTAGGGTCAGTTGCCAGACCCCCTTTGTACAGGGGGATTACTGCTGCTGTTCTCCACTCTGCTAGGACAAAGCCAGTTCTCAGGCTATGGTTAAAGAGAGTGTTGAGTAGTTTCACTATGTCTTGTTTTAAATTGTTTAGTAAGCAGCCTGGGATATCATCTGATTCCACAGAGGCCTTGGTTTTGGCCTTGGGGAATGCTTGTAACACCTGTTCTTTGGAGCTACTTGGTAGAGGACTGGTGTCAGGAATGCTTTGAGGTGTGTCTGGTGAGGACAGGGGGGGTGAAGTTATTGCCAAATCTGTTGGCTAGCAGGTTGGCAATTTCCTCAGATCCAGTGCAAATGGTATCATCCACTATACATTCAGCACACAGCTGGGCATTCCCTTTTAGGTTTCAGATGTAGCTAAAGAATGCCTTATATTTCTCAGTGCTTTACATATATTTCATACTTCTTTGCTTTTACTTCTTAACAAAAAGAGCTTACATATACACATTTGTAGCAGTTTCTACTAAAACAATATATTTCAGAATGAATGCAGTTATTTCCAGAAATCATTAGCATAGAGCTCCCCGGATTTATTAATCTTCTGTGCAGGACTAACTTAGCCCTGCACGGAAGTGGCCATTTAGGAGCAGGATGGCAGCACACCATGCATATTAATGAAAGTGCACTGCCTGAGCTCCTAATCCTACACGGAGCGTGTAAGAGTGCAGGAGGCATGTCTGACAGCAGAGCTTTCAGAATATACATGCCCCCTCAATGAAGAACAGCAGAAAGACCAAAGGAATGAGCGAGACCGCTCATAGGTGTCCGTATATCCCCAACAACATCCCCCCATGTGTACAACAGCAATAGTAAATACAAATCAAATAAACAAACCTTTTTGTTTATTATGAATCCGATTAAAGCTAACTGTAGGTGAGCAGGTTTGCCCATTGCTTAGCTACGGTTAATGCAGCTTAAAAGGCTGAAGAGGATAACAAGGAAGATATATGCAAATGAAGCAGTATAGCAATAGTGTAGTGGGCAGAGCATGTGCCTTACGAGCAGGTATTCCCGGTTCGAGTCCCACTGCAGCACATTACATTTTCCATGGCAAATCACGTTATGACCAATATTTTAGTTGCATAACCTACTAAATAACATATATTTGTGAACTGGAGTACTGCATTAAATGCAGATGTGAGGTGTCAGTGTCATAATGTTGCAAGGTCCACAGATAAGCACATGTGCTCCATACAGTACATGTACACAGGAATCATGGATACAAACGGATTGTAAAATGTGTAATGAGAGACAACTCCATAGAGTTCCCAAATCCCCCACCTTCCCAAGAACCATTAGATTTTACTGTCTAAATCAGTGCAATTGTAAGCGAGAGTAAGCACCAGTAAGCAAGTGTAAGCATCAATAAGCAATAACAAGCATATTTAAGCACTAGTAAGTGAATTTAAGCCCATTTTGTGGGGGTAAGTAATGCGCACACAGGTTAAGCAATACTGAAGCTAACTCTCTGTAACCATATTTAACCGGAGGTTAGCATTGTTTACCCTCACACAAACACACGCAAACCCACTTACAACTGCTCAAAAGTGCCTTTATCACTCTGTATCCAATGGCCATTGCTCTGTACAGCAACAAAATAAACAGCCTTGTAGGTCTTGAAGCCAGGACCCTATACACTATAGTCACAGTAGTTAACCACCAAGCCATCACAGCAGTACATAAGAATGAGGTATCAGCAAACCAGTCCTCACTATAGTAAAATCAAACTGAACCTCTGAAAAGAATCAGTATACAGTCATATGTTCTATAACCCAGTACATAACATAAATATGTGAACTGGAGAACAGCAGTAAACCCAGATGTGAGGTATAATTGTAACAGAGTGTTGAAGTCCCCAATAAAACACAAGGACCCCATACAGTGTACATACACATGAATCATGGATACCAGACATGTATATAAGATGTAATGAATAATAAATCAATGCCAATAAGAAAATATAATGCAAAGTCTAATGTAAGCAACACTAAGCATTGCACATGCCAGCTTAGGAAATGTAAGCAATGTGTAGGCCAGCTAACTCAATGTGCCCAGTGGTGTAACCCTTTAAACAATGCCAACCTTAGGTAAGCAGGTTTGCTCAAAGCCTAGCCTTTTCAAAACTGGCCAATCATGGAAAAGTGTGGGAAATCAGCCCTACTTAAACCCACCAGGCAGTAATACATCTCCTAACAGGTTGTAGCTTCCCCTTGCAGGCACAATGGCAGAAAGGGGAGAAGGTGCTTGTTTGCTTCCGGGTGCAGAGTCATGGCAGGACTCCTTGTCAAAGACCATGAGCAAAGACTGCAGCAGGGCCAGTACCAAGATTCACAATATAAGGATTGTCTCGCCCATGACCTCACCAGTGCCACTGGCATACCCCAAACTGGTGAGCAGGTCAGGCATTACTATGCCGACCTGAGGCAGCATAAGGGGGACCTCTTGGAGCAGTGGATCAGTGGATCCAAGAGACTAGAATGGCAGGGGCTGTCCCAGCTGTGTATAAGTATCACTCCATTATGTGTGTAATAATTGCCAGCTCATGTATAACTTGGATAGATATGGCTAAATATTCCTCTTATGTCCTCCACATCTGCAAGTGAGCAGGCCACGAACCAGGAGGCCCATGGGAGTCTCCTGGAGAGGTTGCAATGCGAGGCAGGTCAGTAATACTCTTGCATGTACTGTCATAGGAAATAAATATAAAAGTATTAGTAAATTAATTGCCTGTATAAAACCTGTATTGTTTAAGGCAAGTACTGCATACACCAGAGACTATGGCAAGAAGAGTCTCATACAGGTTGTCTGTAAATAAAAGCTTAATAGCCTGACAATAAAGGTCTAATTGCTGGACTGCATGTGTAAACTCTGGTATCATATGGTAATGTAGATTTGCAATCACATAATAGTACTGTTGTATTAAGCATTGTTACCCACAATGTGCACCATAAATAGAATGTGTAGGAATGCCTGTATATGACTGGTGTAATCCCTAGAGGCCATTTAGTACAACTAAGAGACACATAGACAGAAAACAGTGAAAAGGCAGACACCAAAATCTGAATAGCACATGCAACCGAGCCATGAAGTGTTGCATTTTAGCACACACAGCCATGGTTCAAATCCTGGCAGTGGTAGTAGTCTGCATACAAAATCATACCCCACAACTGTACATATATGTCCAGAATGTCCAGTAAACTGGCCCATATCTGTTGCCTGTCAACTGTCCCCCTGGGAAATCAGTGGGATAATCCCAGACGTATAGGCAGCAAACAGGAAATGCAACTGATTGACACACATCTATGAGAACAAAGATGGCACACTAGGAACTCCCCAAAACCTTATGAGAGTAAGAAGCCACGTATATTCCATTTACACCTCCATGTTGTCAAGCTATGCCCAGAGTGTGTACAGTAACTGAGTGAGATTATGTGCATTATAGTAATGTGGAATCTGGTACTGTGTGTGGCAACATTCGGGTAGTGCTAACAAACATTTCTCCCACAGGTCTGTCAGATACCAACACTGTGCCCAGAAATACAAGAATGATACCCTGTACTGGTACTGTTTACTTTGGTATTGTATGGCATTGTGACTGATGCAATTGCTCTGAATAATAAGGTATTACTCATCACTGTCACCCACACTGTCCTACAAAATATAACTGTCTAGGAAATCCTGTATAAGACTGTTTTAATATAAGGTCAGAATGCAAAACCACAGGAGAATTCTATGGCAGAAAGCAGAAAGGAGATATACATCAATATCTATATAGCACACACACCTCTGATGGACAGTGTTTAAGTTGTAGCAGACACAGCCATGGTCTGAATCCTGAAAATGGAAGTAGGCTGCATACAAAATCATACCCCACAACTGTACAGATAAGACTAGAATGTCCAGTATATGGGCCCATATCTGCTGTCTGTCACCCTGTCTCCCAGATAATTCTGTAGGATGATCCCAGATGTTTAGGCAGCAAACAGGGAATACAACTGATTGTCACACATCTCTGAGAACAAACCTGTCACTCTAGCAACTCCCAAAACTGTTATGAGAGTAATAAGCCAAGTATTTCCTATCTACACCCCTGTGCTGTCAAGCTGTGACCAGAGTGTGTACAGTAACATAGTGAGATGTATGTGCATAATACTAATGTGTAATCTGGTACTTTGTGTGGCAACATTCAGGTAGTGCTAACAAACATTGCTCCCACAGGTACATCAGATACAAACACTGTGCCGAGAAATAATAAGCTTGAAACACTGTACTTGTACTGTTTACTCTGGTATTGTATGGAATTGTGAGTGTTGCAGTTGCTCTGAATAATAAGGTATCACTGATTACTGTCACTCACACTGTGGTACATAATATAACTGTGTATGAAAGCCTGTATAACAGTGTGGTAAGTCACTAAAGGTTGAAGAGGGCAATAGTCTAGATATGTCCCAGTTTACCTGCATGTATTCAATATATGGTCAGAGTCTGTGCAGAAAGAGATGGACAGCTATGTGCACAACATCAACATGGAATCTGGGAGTATGTATAGAAACAGTGTTAACAAACATTTTCCCCACAGGTATATCAGGTAAGAGGTGTATACTGCAGGTAAAACCAGTTCATGAGTGTAGTAATACTTGTAAGGTACAGATAACAGCACTGATTTGGAAAGTAATGTGGACTACAGGAATATACTAGTTGTTAATTGACATCTTTCTCCCCTCCCCACCATATCTCCAACAATAAACTACATACTCACCTCATCTGGTATGCAATGACTTCACTGTTCTGTTTGGACATATGTCCTTTTGGTTGATAATTATTTAAATCTGTTTCCATGCATGTGCTATATTGAAATACTCCAACATTGGTGGCATGGTGCCATCAATGTACCTGCATGCTGTTGTTTTTACCACTGTGGTCCCATATATGCATGTGTTCCATTTGCTATGCAACTGTCCAGTATCTGGTGTCTGGGTTAATGGGAATATCTATGCATGCTGTTATACCTAACCCTGGAATGTGTTGACTATTATTAACCCACATATGTTGATACACCATAAACACCATAGCACGTATGCGAATGCCGGTCCCAGCAGACCCACATGTCCCACCTCAGCTGGCCGTGGCACCAGCACTTCTGGGTCCAACACGGGACCTCCTCGTCCGTTGGTTCTGCACAACCTTCGGGTGGAATTGTCTCGGGGATGGGGCTTGCCCCCCCGGGAGTGGGCGCGGACAGGAACCTGTCACCCGTCGCCAGGTCCGGGTCGTGGTGTGTAGACAGCTCCATCAGCAGTTCAGAGATCTTCTGCGTCAGCTTGAGGACCACGTGTCATGACTAGAGGGTCGGCCTGTCTCTCTGATTCAGCCCCCAGCACACCCATCTTCAGGGCTGTGAAGGTGCAGTGGTGACTGCCCATGGGTGGGGATCTCAGTCCCACTGTTTCCACTAGGGGGCTTATGGGCTTCTGATTTTCCAACACCCCTCCCCATCAAGGTGTTTACCCCCCACATGTGTCATATACCACCCCTGTATGCATTTTGTTTGTCTTGTCTGTTAACCTACCCAGCCTACCTCCCCAGATATACCTACTATCCCTCCCCAACATCCCACTCTCACCTGAAAAAAAAAGGCAATCTGTTTCCCAAAAAAAAATATTCCTCCATACATAGCTGTCCATTTCACACACGTGTCCACTGGACACATGTAATCTGGTCTAACTGGCATCACAACATATTAATGTTGTCCTCACACCTCTCTCAGGGGTTTGAGTGTCCAAATCTACCTCCAAAGTCAGTGTATATGCACAGCTGTTGCTGTACAACAAATGGGCAGATATCGACCTTCCCTATATCCTCCTGCACATCCCTAGCTATTTGCCATACTATCTTTCCCTCTTTGTGCCCCTTTTTCACCACTTTCCTATCAACCCTGTTTTGTTTTCTTTTAAAGAAATTAACAAGCGGGAGTGAGCACTTTTAAACAGCAGTAGGCTGGTTTAAGCTTGTTTGCATGGGGTAAGGAATGCCTACACAGGTTAAGCAATTTAGAAGCTAACTGAGTATAAGAAACTGTAACTGGAAGTTAGCAGTGCTTACCTCCATGCAAACCCATGCAAACCCACTTACAACTGCTTAAAAGTGCCTTAATCACTCTGTATCTAATGGCCCTTTTACTGCCCAGCAACAAAATAAATAGCCTCTGCAAGGCTCAAACCCAGGACCCTGCAAACCATAGCCAAAGTGATTTACCAACATATCATCCAGCCCAGTCATTCAACAGTACAGGAAATGTATTTAAACATGTAGATGTATGTGTGTGTATGTGTGTGTGTGTGTGTGTGTGTGTGTGTGTACATATATTAATATCTAAATATATATATATATATATATATATATATATATATATATATATACATACATATATATATATATATATATATATATATATATATATATATAAAAACACACATACATACATATGCATACGCCTATAGCTATGTATGTCTACATCTGTATGTGTGTGTATATATATATATATATATATATATATATATATATATATATATATATATATATATATATATATATATGTATATGTATAAGCAGATATATATATAGGTATATACAGACATACATCTGTAGATAAAAATGGGAACATAAAAAAACATATATGTCCACATGCACCGTTAATGGGGTTGAGAGGCAACAAACAACATACGTCTTGTACGAATAGGTATCCCCCCTACAGCCAAACATGTCTGCCATGCAATACACTTCTAACTGTTGAAGATCCCATAACCAGGACCTGACACGACATGGGCACATGATGTTATCAGTACTCCATCCCACCTGTATGATGTCAGGCTGGCATCAGTAACATACCATGCAGTACAGTCTGGCATTTCATAGGGAATCCATAGGGAATGTACAATGTGGAAGCAATCAACATCCCTAGAATACATATACACAGAGACATATATGCAGATATATATATATATATATATATATATATATATATATATATATATCTATACATTACCACCGAACACACTTTAACGAAAGCGCTTTCATTGAAAAAGCGCTTTCATTAAAGTATGTTAAAAAAAAAAACAGAAAATCTACTTGAATGCAGGGGGGGCAAGACCCCCTGCACCCTCCCCGCCCGCCTACTTTAATATTCTCACTCCGAGGTCACACTACAGTGGGGTAAAGGGAATTTTCCCCTACCACACCCAAGTACGACTGGAACAACAAGCATACTTACGCAAAAGTGCTGCTTCGGTGAACAGCACTTTTGCGCAAGTATGCTCACCAAATTGGGATTCGGTGAAAGATGCAGTTGAGTATCTGTACGGATCCCATAGATATATATGTAACTACACATACACACACAGAGATATGTATAGGAAGATACATATGTAGAAGGTGCACACAATATGGTACAGCCACTATGCCTACAGTTACCACCTTACCAAATGGACACCGTATGAGCCACCCATACAAATGACAATTGTTGCCTGCAACATATACCCACAGAGAGGCCAAAGGATATAACACCACACAAAGGTTTGCATACATGTGAAAGCTTTATTTGTGTACTATTACAGCTATATATGCCATGTCATATAGCTGTTTAGACACTGACATCCATATAAACAGAGTAATGCAACTGTGAAACAGTTATACTAATACAGTATTCTGGAAAGGTTTACATATGTTGCTTTCCAGACCGAGGCCTTCAAGTAATACAATAATAAAGACGGACTGGGCCACATGATACCAAGCAATCAACAGTAAGTAATGCAGATGTATAGTCCAGCAGCCTCTATCTACACTCTGTACACAATCCCTAGGGGGTAAAGACCTCAGTTGACACAATGGAATTTATCTGTTACATAACAAGGCATAACTGACACAATCAAAATCACATTGACAAACAGAACAGTCTGTATGGCAGGAGGCAGTAGGCCTGCATTTACCCAAGGTGGATTGTATGGTAATGTACATCCAGATACCTTAAGGCAGCTTACCCCTGATACCCCCACATGTTGTAACAGCCTAGGTTAGTTATGGTGCATCCCCCCTAGACTCAATAATACAGGACCATATACCACTGTTACATACACTGGCCTCTGGAGTGCATAAGGGCACACATTTACTGTGTAAGTGAAGCCCACACATATATGGCCCTAACCCCACAGTATGTGTGGGGGACACAACAGCAGTGGACTGAAGGCAGGAATGGCAACATGACATACTCACAACCCACTACAGAACAACCCCTGACAGCATGTCATATGTGCAAAGCCTGGTATGTAGGTGGAGGACAGAGGCTGGAACACAGGCCCATATGTGTAAAACTATTGTCATACTCTAAGCAAGTCACTGGTGTTACAGGATAGACTGCAACATACCCTTAGTCAAGAATATGAAGTTAGAAACAGAAATGGATGTAGCCATGTACTAATAGCACTCAACACACACACTGCCAGTGATATATCTGCCACAAGACCTGTGTGGTGGACAGACAAAACACGATAGGCACACTTCTAGCCATCAAGAGGATAGGACCACAGTTGAGAGCTATGCAGACAGACTGCATTCCAAGTTAAACTAGTATGTACACACAAACATTGTAACACCAGTGCTATACAATGCATACAACAACACAACTCACACTTTGTCTGTAGTTCTGGAACCTCCTACAAATATGTAGTTGGCCTGAGTGTGCAGGATTTCCTGTAAGAGGTATTGCTACCTTTTGTCTGTAACACTGACACCCACACACAGGAAGGATGTCCATCATAGAGGAAAGGTAAAGGGACCACGCCCACATGATGTAGGGATTTATAGTAATTGGTTGCCACGACAGTGGCAATTTGAAGTACTACACAGCATGCTGCATGCAGGTAGCAAGTGGAGGGCACTGATTGGTGCAGAGGCCATCACCTGATCATGTGCATCACTTACAAATTCCATGCTGCAATCTATGCAAAGCAGCTCACTTCATCTACTGGAGAGAGACTGAGAGTGTGAGGGAGAGAGAGAGAGAGTATGTATAAGGAAAAAGAAGGAACAATACCAAACACTCTAGAAGAGTCTGCATTCCCAAAACAGGTATGTGAAGTATATATTATGTAACTGACCATAGTACTTGGTCAATAATAATGAGATAGATGATGTGGAATGCTTTATATGTGCCTTCAGGTGTTGTTGCTGTAATGATGTTCAGTTGAACAACTGCTAAGGATAATAGAGTCCATCCCTGTGGGTAGTGGGCCATACCACACAACCATGCAGAGCAGCACTGACTGATAGGTTCATATGTTCATACGTAGTTATTAGGCTATCTGCCCAAAGGCATTTATAAGCCTAGCCAGAATGTGCTGGCTTTTACCACCCCCTTAGATTAGTTCCCTTTGCCTCTGTCCTGCAGAGCAACTGAAGTGATCCCCGGGGTAAACTTTCTGTTTCCCATCCACTCATCAAGGTTTCTTTTGAAGAGCATTAGAGAGGAGCTCTGCCTAATGTAAATTGGAATCTCATTCCAAAGCATGGGAAGTCTCTGGGACAGGAATCCATCCCTCCAGCACATCCTATTTATTGTTGTGGTGATGTTTAGATCCCTAGAGCATGTGGCTTGAGGGGATATGGTTTTCCTTAGGTGGAGCATGTCCATCAATTCTGGGTTGGACATGGCCTTGTATGTCAGGCAGAGATCACCTCTGAGTAGGTGGTATGCAACTGAGTACAGCTGGAGTTTCATCAGTCTAGCCTAGCCAGAATGTGCTGGCTTTTACCGCTCCCTTAGATTAGTTCCCTTTGCCTCTGTCCTGCAGAGCAACTGAAGTGATCCCCGGGGTAAACTTTCTGTTTCCCATCCACTCATCAAGGTTTCTTTTGAAGAGCATTAGAGAGGAGCTCTGCCTAATGTAAATTGGAATCTCATTCCAAAGCATGGGAAGTCTCTGGGACAGGAATCTATCCCTCCAGCACATCCTATTTATTGTTGTGGTGAGGTTTAGATCCCTAGAGCATGTGGCTTGAGGGGATATGGTTTTCTTTAGGTGGAGCATGTCCATCAATTCTGGGTTGGACATGGCCTTGTATGTCAGGCAGAGATCACCTCTGAGTAGGTGGTATGCAACTGAGTACAGCTGGAGTTTCATCAGTCTAGCTGCGTAGGGCATCTGTTTGAGGCCAGTGATCCACTTGGTGAGGTACTTCTGTGGTCTTTCCAACTGTTGCAGATGTCTTGTAAGGTACATCCCAAATGGGGCATTTTACTCTATGATGGGTCTGATGAGTGATGAGTAGAGGGGCACAATGACCTCTTTTGATCTGGTTGCAAATCCTTTTATGATTAGGTGGGCCACATAAAAGGATTTTCTAACCACTTTGGCAATGTGATTATCAAAGGAGAGATTACTATCTACTTGGGTCCCCAGGTCCCTTATTACATCTTCCATATTTAGGGGACTACCACCTATGTGATAGTTTGTGGGTACTTTGTTTATTCCAAAGCGTATGACTATGCACTTTTTGGCATTTAGTTTGAGGTCATGGTTTTGACACCAGGTATCCATCTCAGTGAGACCCTTTTGGAGGATGTCTATGTCAGCCGGAGAGTCAGTTATAGACCCTAGTTTGCAATCATCTGCCAACTTGGTCAGTCACAGTCCTCCTGTGCTTGCCTGTACCTCTGAGAAGTATATGCCAAACAGGAGGGGTCCTAGGACTGAGCCCTGGGGAACACCACTTGTAACCGGTTTAGAGTTGGACCTAGCTCCTGCAACTCTCACCATGTGGGTTCTGTCCATGAGCTAGTTGGCAACCCATCTTGTGAAGTAGGAGTTTATGTTCAGGCTGGTGAGCTTGTCTATATTACCAGAATGGGGAATGGTGTCGAAGGCCTTTGCGAGGTCTAGGTAGGCTGTGTGTACCACCTTCCCTTGTCTATAGCACTGGTAACTGTCTCAAAGAATTCCACCAGGTTTAGGAGGAATGATCTGCCCTTAACAAAGCTGAACTGGGTAGGGGCCAGTGTTTGGAGGGTCCCAATGTGTCTGTTAATGAGTTCCATGATGATGTGCTCCATAGCCATGCGGACCAAGCTAGTCAGGCTTATAGGGCGATAGTTCCCTGGGTCTGTTGTGGCTCCACCTTTGTGGAGCAGAATAACCGTTGCTGTGTGTCACTCTATGGGTACATAGCCTGTGGAGAGGCTGTGTTTGAACAGTGTGTTTAGGTGAGGGGTTAGTTCATCTTTGAGCTCATGTAGGACTCAGCCTGGGACACTGTCTTATCCCATTGATGCTGTGTTTTTGGCTTTGGAAAGGGCTGTTTTAACCTGAGTGTCTGTGATTTCTGGTGTTCTAAATTCTTCTGGTATAGTTATGGGCCCTTTTGGGGGTAAGAGCGGATGAAGTTTGCACTGAACTTGTCAGCCAGGTTGTTGGCGATATCGGTCGGTTCAGTATATTTTGTGCCATTCTGCACTAACTCTGAGCAGATCTGAGCATTGCCACTTAGATTCTTGACATAGCTAAAGAATGCCTTGTGGTTATCTTTGGAGTCCTTGGCAATTTTATTTTTGAAGCTAGCCTTGGATGATTTTATGAGCGATCATAGTTTCTTGCTGATACTGATCAGGGCTGTTTTCCCTTCTTGGGATTTTACTCTTTTCTGTACTAGTTTCCTCCTTCTATTGTATAGCTTGTTTATGGCAGGGGTCCACCAGACTGTTTTCTTGGAGGAGTGAGTCTTGGTTTTGCTTGGGATAGCACAATCCATGCATACTTGTAGGTGCCCGTAGAATGCATTAGTAAAGGATTTTGCAGCTTGGACAGTGTTATCCTTTAGCATGGGGGCTTTGAAACTTTCCACCTCGGTCCTAAGTAATGTGAAGTTTGCTTTTAAAAAGTTTTTCACTGTGGTTTCCTTGACCGGGAGTGGGGACGCAATGTGGATATCCAGAGTGATTTGTTTATGGTCAGATCTAATGAGCGAGGGGTTGATCTCCGGTGTGGAAAACCAGTCGCCCATGTTGGTGATGACCAGGTCCAATATGTTGTCACCTCTGGTGGGAGTGTTGACCAGTTGATCCAGGGCATTTGATTTTATAAATTTTAGGAAATTTTGGGCAAGGGAGTTAGTACTTGAGTAGTTCTCCCACTTAATGTTTGGGTAATTGAAATCACCCAATATTAGAGTGTTTATTAGGACCTTTATGTTTCCCAGTGTTTCCAGAAACACGGAGTGGGGGTCCTGGGACATAGCAGGTGATCTGTAGCAAGCTACAATTTGCATTGCAGTTTTGCCCATTGTTAGTTGCACGTGGATTATCTCTGAAGCATTGTGCTGTGCCACTAACCTGGAGGTGTGGGTATCCTTGATGAATATGGATATGCCCCCGCCTTCTGTATTTCGGTCCGGATTCTGTGGCCAAAATGTATGGTATGAGTTGTAGCCTGGTAGTGCTGGGTGTTCTCTGGAGCCTTAAAACCAGGTTTCTGTTATTGCACATATATCGATTTTCTCCATACTGAGGAGTGCCTTGAGTGTGTGCATTTTGAGGTTTAGACTTCTGGCATTGAGTAGCATTACCCTCAGTTTTTTGTTACTTGTGCTGTTTACGGCAGTGGGTTTGTCTTTTGAGCCTTACCTAAAAAAGGCACTATAGGGGTGGCAAGAGCCTTGGCCAGTATTCAAAAGCCTAAGGGTGACAGGTGCAAGCCATCTCTAGTGAAGGAGCGTGGCTTGTCGAGCATGTCATCCCAGGCAGATAGACACTGAATCCACTTTGAATGACAACAGAAACTTAGCCAGTTATTGAAATTGATAATTTTTTCTTTATACCGTGGTATCATTCTTGGTGAGGGCAGGATGCTACTCAGGGTCAGGGTCATACCAACCTGGGCTACATGATCAGAGAGCTCTTCCATGTCTCTTTTTATGTAGTCCAGGGAGGTACGGCTCAGGTCATTCACACCAACATGGACAATGACAGAGTCATATTTGTACTTGTTCTTGAGTGACCTGAGTGCTTGTGTTATGTGGCAGATCCTGGCACCCAACAGGCAGCTAACTGTAACCTAATCCTTGTCCAGCCTAGTTGGTGGGACATCAGCGTGCCTGACTATAGAGTCACCTGTTACTAGTGTGTTGGGTATGTTTAAGATGTAAGCCATCATAATGTGTGTTGTGTTATGGGAAGTATGTGAATTACGTGGCCAATAGCTGGTGGTGGAAGTAATGCCATTATGATGGACACGTGGGATCCACAGCCCACCCCTTGCAGGATACTCAGGTTAATCTGTATTGTAGCATGCAGGAATGCCATAGGTGTATTATAGGGTTACCTGCAATCTGGCCCTACATATACCCCCCTAATGTCAGGCTGTGTCCATATGTGGCACCTGTCTGTGTTGTAGCAAGGCAGAACAGTGCAGCTGTGCAGGAAGGTGTTGTGAGATTGTGGACCAGATATCTGAATGTACCCCACATATAGGTATGCATATGTGTACATATGTACACATATATAACATATATATATAAAAAATATATATATATATATATATATATATATATATATATATATATATATATATATATATATATATATATATATTTACATGTATGTCCACAAATATATAGATACCCACGTAAAGACATATATATGAGCACATATATACATCACATATATCTACACATATATAGATATATACCTATATGCACATGTCTACATATATACAAACACACAAACATATATGTATGTAAATACATGTCCCCTATATTACTACCACAGGGCTGCATGCTATGTGTGAGGAAACAGCATACATAGCAATACACACAAATATCTACAGCTGTCAGTGTGTGCAACATGGACAGGTATGTCACATGTGAACCCCCTTGTTGGGACCACATTGCCCTTGTCTGTGAATTATGGAATGGGAATATGGGGAAGTATGGCAGGTATAGCTGTGGAGGTGGTCAGGGTTGTAGGTATAGAGGACAGCCTACAGGGATGGTATGTGACACATGTGGTGGGTAAACACCCTGAATGGTGTGTATGGTCTGTGATGTGGATGCTCCATGGGCCCCAATATGGACACAATGGGAAGAAGCCTCCCACCCACTGCTACTCAAAACAGCAGTCCATGTCCTGAAGGTGCCTGGCCTTGAGGCTGAGCAGGAGGAGCATGTCGGCCCTGTGAATGTGTACTGGGTGCCTCCAGAGTGATGTAGCACATCCCACATGTGTCTGTGGAGGCTGTTATGGAACAGACCCTGGACCTGACCACAGGGGACAGGAACATGTCTGTGTGTGCCCCCTGGTGGGGGTGGGGACAACATCTCCTGGGTTGGTTCCATCTGACAGTATTGCTGGACCAGTACATGAGGAGTCCCCAGGGTGGGGCACACGTGATGTGGCTGGGTAACATGGGCAGATGAGTTTGGAGAGGTGGTTTTGCTGGCTAATAGTACATATACATACTATTGTGTCGCTGTTATAGAACATATGTTGGTAGTAATAGTCTACAAATCCCAGAACATGTCCAACAACATGCATAGATAACCGCAATAAAACAGTATGTCAGATGTGCAGCACACACATAGCAGGCATACCACAGGCATATATGGAACCACTGTAGCCCTGCAATGGCATGCAAGTGAATAGTCTGTAACAGGCCAGCAATTATAGTATCCACACAGGGAACATGGCTACAAACACATTGCACAAAGTGTGGTACAGTACAATATCTGCCCCACTGGTAGGTATGTTGTAGCCATACCTATTGAGATGTGTGTACGGTTTGTTGTCACTGATATGGTGAGGGGGTGACAGTGATGTGTATTAAGAACTGTGGTAACATTGCTGCATGACCTGCTCACACCTGTGTCCATCTTTATGTCTTTCAGGCACGATGTCTCATGCAAGGCTGACAGCCTATTCAGCAGCGGAAAATGACATCCTGCTAGATGGACTAATTCATCACTATACAACCTTGTTTGGCTGGGTTGCCCATGATCAGCTGGAGCGGACCACCCTGTGGAATGACCTAGTCCACAGGGTCAATGATGTCTGACTGCACAACTGCAGTTATGAGCAGGACCAGCATCATTGTTCTGACCTGCTTCGCAATGCCCAATGGCATGCTGCTGCAGTCTGGGGGGATCACCTTGCCATGGGGGGGTCATGTCATCCATCCCTCCTTGACATGTGTGGAGGAGCTCTTAGCTAGCCTTGTGGCACCTGCCCGTCTGGCCACACACCAACTGCCAGACACCTTTGTGGAGGTGGGTGCCACCCACACACCAGCCGAGGAGCGTGAAGGTTATTACATCTACAATAAAGAAGAGTTTTATACTTTTATTACGGCTGCCAACAATTTTTTGGAACAGTGACTTTTGGAACTGTATTTTGGAACAGTAACCGCATTTTATTTTACCAATTGACTACATCGTGGTGAGATCAGGTTTCTGCTTTTTACAGAGCGTGAAGGTTATGCCACAGGGCACATCCATAGACCACTGTTGCATATACATCCGCATTGGTACAGGTAGATCATGCATATCTGACATGTCATAGATATATTTTGTTGCTGCATAGTAGTAATAAACAGATGTCCATATGTGGTAGTATTGTGGAAATCTACTGTTGATGTGTTGTAATACTGCACCCACCCTGTAGCACTGCCACAGTTGCGGCAACTGACTTTGCATCTCTCACCCTCTTATGTAGGTCCCTCCAGGATGCCACCAAGGCAATAGCCTGTAGCTGGTGAGTATGGTTCATGTAGATGCTTGCCATTACATGGGGCATATAATGGCTATGGTATATGCCATGCACACATCTAACATACCTACCCAGAATGCATGCTGTACATGTGCATGTATTGTTGCTGTGAAATACACATCATCACAGGGGTGACCATGATGGGGTTTTGGAAGGGTATGTCAGACACCTGCATGATATTTGATAACTAACATCCTGTCATTACGGAATGTGTCCACACGGAGTAACATAATGGTGGGAGACATGGCCTACAATAGGGACATGTTTGGAACAACACCCATATACAGTGCAACACCAGTGTATATACCTGTAGGACAATGGCAACTGCTGCAGAGATACACTATGGCATAAGGCATTACAGTGTCCACATTATCACCTGGGACTAGACTGTAACATGTGGTGTTCAGTGTATGGGACACTGTACAGTGACACACATGTGTAGGGCTTACTTGTCATGCACCTGCAAGTCGGCTGAAGGAGGGGGAGGGGTGTCAGCATGACACACCATTGCACTGCAGCAGGGATCCTAAGGAAGCTAAGAATGGCTGTATCTGCACATAGTCAGGTTCAGGACCTGTGGCAGCCATATCCCTACCCCCACAGCAATAGTGACAGCAGTGTGTGAACACCAAGGGATGTGCACATGAGTAGATCTTTCAATCATGCAGAATAGGGGGATATGTGTACGGCAGACTGAACATACACTGGCAAATGCAGATGGCCTACTATGGTATACCCCTGCCAGGAGTAGTGACTGCTGTTGTACACACAAGAGGTGTGATGAACCGTCATGATAAGGGTGTGCACACATATGCCCACATGGTGTGTATGCATCATGGTCAGCATCCGCACACCTAACACATTCCGTAGACACTGCATGGGAAAGTACAGGACATATGTCACATATCAGGTTCATGTACTGCTAAGATATGCGGTGATGTGGTTCCATGGCAGATAAAGGATGGGTGCATCATATCAGTGAGGGTGTGTACACCCCCCATAGCCATGGTATGCTCTGATGGTTGTCAGTGTAAGAGTATTGGATTGGTCATACATGGTCCGCTGATGTTGAGAGCTGTGCATCAGACATTAACAAATGACATCTGTCCACATATTATACCAGGTATGTGTTGCTGGAAAACATAGGGGCTGTGAGCATTAAAGCTGACATAACTGACACAGTAGTACACATTCAGCAATGGGCTGTACACCTGCGAGGTGTGGTGCACAGTACATGGCAGGGTGCAGAACAAGTGGACAGAAATACCGTGTTCATGGGTGCAGTGGTATCCAGGGGAAGGGGCTTTACCTAGTGACACAGCACATGCATCACACACATGTATACTGTTGCTAGCATGGATTGACTATAGCTGCACTGCATGCTGTTGAGTACCATATGTTATGCATGTTGACAGAGGGTAATAGGAGGACTGTGTGTACTATCATTGTGCAACCTCACCTGTATGTGTGTGTGTGTGTGTGTGTGTGTGTGTGTGTGTGTGTGTGTGTGTGTGTGTGTGTGTGTGTGTGTGTGCATCCTGGTGAGTAGTTGGTTTGTCTGTAGGGCCACTCTGGTGAAGTGGAGGGAGGGTGATGCATGTAGGATGCTTGTGTGCATGTGTGTGTGTGTGGCTGGCCATGTATGCACATGTGTGATTGTGGGGTGTTCATACAGCAATACCTGCTTCTGGGATCACAGGACAGCTGATAGTATAATATGGTCTGTAGCATGGAACAGGCATCGAGAGGGAAGGTAGACACAAGGTACACCATTAATATCACATTCAGCAGAGAGGTCACCTACAACCCACGTATGCAGCACTACAGATGCATTGGGGAAGTACTAGTCAACACAAGGGAGTGTATCCAAATATTACAGTTGTCACATGATAGGCTGAATGTGCAGCATATCTGGCATGTACTGAGCATTACATACACATGACACACCAGTGCCTGATATTGTGGATAGAACATAGTAGCCCGCACATATAGGGGCCATGCTAATGATGTCCAGACATACACAGGGTGAATACCAAATGACAGCAGTGAGGCCATCTAAAACCACTTCACACAGGTCAGGCAGGTAATGTAATAACAGGTCTTGTGTTGTGACCGCTTGTGTAGGCATTTAGAGGACTGATATGTTTAAGAGTGGTATCAATGTGTGCATGTTAACAAGTATGATGCAGGATGGGGTACCACATGGACATATATGTGGGACTGTCTGTAAAGCCATGGACAGGTAGGTATTACAGAGGTGTGTGTGTGTGTGTGTGTGTGTGTGTGTGTGTGTGTGTGTGTGTGTGTGTGTGTGTGTGTGTGTGTGTGTGTGTGTGTGTGTGTGTGTGTGTGTGTGTGTGTGTGTGTACTGTTAGGCAATGCTGTACATGTTTTAAAGTGCGTTTATTGTTTTCCCCCACAGATGGCGAGGTGGGTCAGGGTCCCTCCTGCATGCAGTCTGATGTTGGTGTCCATACAGATGCCGAAGATGATGACAGTACTTTTGAGGCACAGGTGGAGTTGTCAGGGGCTGACACTGTGCCATCATTTGACATCCCCCTTTTAGCCACCCCAACCCTGCACACAGTTTCAGTGCCTCTACATACTCCATAACCAGTGGTCATAGCGGAGGGACAGCTGGCATTTGGTGGCAGTGTACAGAAAAGTGTGGTAACCTTGCTTACTGTGTCTTTTCACAGCAGGCATAGCCAGATGTCCAGCAGGGTACCACATAGGCAGATGTCCCAGTGTGCTCATGGTAGGGCCACTGGACATCATGCTCCTGGCAGAGGTGACATAGCTGGTACCAGCAGACGCATGTTTCAGGCTGTCATGGTGGCGCAGGTACATATGGAACATTACACCAGACAGGGTCTGAGGCTGCAGAGGGCTGCTCTCACATCTGTAAGCGACAGCATCCATGAACTGTCTGATGCCATCCGTGCTTATACCGAGCTCATGGATAGAAAGCATGGTGAGATGATGGCCCTCATCAGACGTGGTGTGTCCGTGCTTGAATGTGTGGTGGGGGTGCGGTGACAACCGCGTGGATGTAGACCAGCAACACTAACAGCTGGCAGTCAACATGGACATGCTAGGACATCAAGGGGCTCCCGTAATGGCAGTACCAGCTCCAGCAGTGCAAGGGGGTGCTGTCCACACCACACCACAGCAGGCCATGTGCACATGGTCCTGGCCAGTCCCAGGAGGGGCCTGGTACCAGTGGACTTTTGTCATCAGCAGGTGAGATTAGCACATTGAGGCCTGTACCTGGACATGCCCATGGAACCCCTGGCAGGCACAGTCCACGTGTCCATGGCCAGAGGCAGTGAACTGCACACCCTGCCAGGTATGGTCTGCAGCTGTCCATAAACACCTGTGTAGGGCAGCCACATGGCAGAACTGTGTGCATGCATATCCGTACACTATACAACCACACCTAGGGCAACCCCATTCCTACACACACCACAGCACCATGCCCAGCTCACTGCAGTACACCCCTCACCCACACACATGATGTCAAATGTATGGCCCACCCTTGGCCTCTGGCAAAACAACATCACACCCTGTGCAAATGATGATACCTGTGCCACATCCCTGTCATCCATACCATCAATGCAGGGACATGCTAATATGGGTCTGATGCACACGGTGACTGTACTACAGTGTACCACAGTACTGCAGTGTAATGTGTTGTAAGGAGTGAAGTGTAATGCTTATATGTCAGGTAGTGTAGCCATCCAGCAATGATGCATTATAGCTGTTAGTAACACTGGTTGATTGCGGTTCCTATAATGTTATCTATTTGTGTTGTAGGTGTACATATGTCAGCACGAGGATGGCCTGCAGTCATATCTGCAACGGGGTATGGCACTGTAGTGACACCATGGCTGTGACATTTCTGGGGTACAGTTGAACACATATCACATGTTACTATGCAATCCTGCTTAAAGCTGCTCAAAACTGCCTTAACCACTTTGTATTCGGCAGCCCTTGTTCTGCCCAGCTTCAAAATGAACAGCCCTTGCAGGCTTGAACCCAGGACCCTGTACACTACATTCACAACACTTAACCATTACGCCATGACCACTGTGAAGACAGCTGTTGTTTTGCCAGTATAGATGTCAATACACATATTGAGTAGTACTGAACAATTGCCTTTACTTCCAAAGTTGTGTAGTGCTTGTTATTAATATGACTGTTGCATCGCATATGTTGTTTTATCATAATGTACACATAGCAGATACATATGGTGAGATACATCTGGGAGGGTATACACAACCGTGAGGTTTACACATGACAGGAATATGGTTATATACATATAATAGGTTGATATATCTCTATATGTACATACACATATATACTCATACATGTGTCTGTATGCACATCTATATAGTACAACATATATATGGCCATGTGTACATCTCTTTGGATGTATATACACACACACACACGCTCATACACAGACACACACACACACACACACACACACACACACACACACACATATATATATATCTAGGTTCATAGGTTAGTACTAGGCTAACTACCCTTGCGAGCCATTGTAAGCCTAGACAATTATCCCTTGTGAGACTCAAACCTTGCACCTTGTGTTTGTAAGGCAAACATCTTAACCATTAGGCCACCCTCCCACCCTATAGGTATATAGGTATATGTGTGTGTATATATATATATATATATATATATATATATATATATATATATATATATATATATATATATATATATATATATATATATATATAGTAACCACACCGAACGACACAGTCTGTTCCAAATGGACTCGCAGAAACACCAGCACTCCGAAAATCAGATAAAAACTTTTATTACCACACACAATATATCCAGTTAAGCGCTTTCATCAAAAGACTTCGTCAGAACTAACTAATTATCAAACAATCCTCCATTTAAACATGATTTTTACATCACATGACAGTCATACTATTAATACTTAAAGTGCTAGTGTCTATATTAGTTACCCCATTACTTAAAACATATGGCAACCCTATAGTGCTTAAACTGATATTATTATACAATTCCTACCTATTTAGTTACTAATAAATACATCAACTAAAACACATTAGCTAAATTTGACTAACTTGTCTATAATAATTTATTTATATTTAAAAAAAACACATATTAAAAATCATTTAAAATTTCCAAATGCGAATTCATTCAGCCCTTATACACCATCTAAGATGGGCTTGATTGATATCTGCTCATTTAATCCAGGGTATGTAGAAGCATTCAATTTTATTTGCCACCTTACCTCCTTATCACTTATTTTCTTTTTAATGTCACCTCCCCTTGTGTTCATTTTTATACATTCCAATATTCCAAATTTAAACGCTGTACAAGTATTACTATCTTTTAAATGCTTCCATAGGGCGTTGTTATAATCTTCATTTTTAATACTATATGTATGGTCGTAAATCCTGTTCCTTAAACACCGGGTGGTCATGCCCACGTAAAAACATGGGCAGCTATTACAGGTGGCCAAATAAACTATATTGGTTGTCCTACAGTTCCCTCTCTGATATTTTATTCTGGTTCTGTCATAATTGCAAAGCACCATTTCATCCTTATCAACAATGTACTTACATTGTTTGCATGTGCCACACTTTGTGGTACCACACCTCCCTCCTATATCAAAATCCTTTCCGAATTTCCTTTCTAACAATGCCTTAATGTTATTACCCTTTCTTGAAACAAAATGCGGCTCATCCCCCACAATTCTGAACACCCTGTCGTCCACCTTCAAGGTGTTCCAATTGTTTCGGATAATTTTCTTAACATCCCCACTGTAGTTGCTGTATTGCAATACACACGCTATACCATATTTGTTGGCTTTTCCCTCTTGGTTACTACTTACTCTGACCCCCTCTGGTGGTTTATCCAAACCCACTCCAAGTAAGGGTTTGTATTTTTTGCCCCATTGGCTTCTAACATACCTAGTGACGTCCATTATCATATCAATCGGGTAACCCCTTTCACTAAAAAATCTAGCTATTTTTTCAAATTCAAAATCTACATCTTCTCCTTCAGAGGTCATCCTGGCCGCCCGAATGCACTGACCCTTGATGATACTCCTTTTTTGGGCCCATGGATGATTGCTAGAAAAATGGAGATAAGAATTACTGAATGTGTTTTTCCTAAAAATATTAGATTTAAATTTTCCATTCTTTAAGGTGATTTGTACATCCAAATAGGGGATGGTTTCATGATGTTTGTTCATTGTAAATTTAAAGTGTTCACTACACGAATTCAAGTATTCATAAAACTTGTTTAAAAGGTCAAGGTCACCCTTCCACAATATAAAAATATCGTCTAAAAACCGAAAATAACAGGAAATGTGTTCATACCAATCTGTGTTGAAAACATATTCCCTTTCCCAGTCAAATACTACAAGGTTGGCATAGATGGGGGCGCAAGCTGCCCCCATAGCCACTCCCTTCTCCTGTTTGTAGTATTCTCCTTCATACCAAATATAGTTGTGGGTTAGTACCACTTCCATGAATCCCATAATCAGTAATGTTTTGTCCCAGGATATTAACTCTGACCACCTAATGCTCTCCTGTAATCTCTGCAGACCTTCATCTCTGGGTATGTTGGAAAAGAGATCGATTACATCAATAGTCACCAACCAATTTACCCCTTGGGCTAATCCTGGTTCCAACCTTCCAAGAAAATCCCATGAATCCACTACTAAGTGTGGAATTTTCTTGACTAGTGGTTTCAACCACTTATCTATAACTTTTCCAAAGGGGAAAGTTTTAGACTGACTCCCAGAGATGATAGGCCTGAATGGTGGGTCCCTGAGATCTTTATGAATTTTTGGGATACCCACAATAGTACTAATAATGGGATGTTTCACCTTAAGAAATTGGTATAAATTCATATCAATCCTACCATCCATCAAAAGGTCCTCCAAGTGCAAATCTATTTTATGGTGCCCTATGTTGACTTCATTCACTGAGGACACACTATACTTTCCGGACTGCAACAAGATTGATTTTGTTAGTATATTCCTGGGTGGGGTATAACACCACCCCACCACCTTTGTCCGGCTTCATGACCCGGATGTCCACATTTCGTTGAAACTCTCTCAATGCACCTAATTCCTCTTTTGTTAAATTATACCTACCCATATTGTTCTTTTTGTCATACTTATAAATTTCATCTAAAATCAATTTCTCGAAGGTACCTAATAAATGGTTTAATGGTGGAGTGTAAGTACTTTTTGTATGAAATTCCTTGTCATCCTTAACCACAGCACCATCAAATTTGAGCTTCAAATTCAATTTCCGAATGTACTTCTTAATATCAATTATACTATCAACCACGTTGAATTTGTCACAAGGGATGTACTTCATCCCCTTAGATAGTAGGGTGAAGTGTTCTTTCCTGAGGGGCACATCAGTATAGTTGTAAATGTAGAAGTTCTCAAAAGAACAGGTGATGTCATCAACCCTAATAATCTCATTAGTTTTACCTGCTCCGACACCTTTGGTTACTTCTCCAACACAATTCTTTACTTTGTTACCCTTCCCCTTATGTGGTAGTCCCCCCCAGGTCTGCTTTGCCTTGTTGAATTTATTTGCTGGTCTTCCCATACTTCCCCCCCTAAAAAATCATGTTTATCGTTGTAAAAGTAGTTAGGTGCTCGGTTATTGTACCTACCCCCACCCCTTTTGTATCCATCCTGTATTTGCATGGTGTTATACACATTGTCCACCCTGCCTTCTATCCTTTCCTGTTGTCTGTTTTTAGAAAGATTATATGGTTTGTATGGTTTAAACCCCTTCCTATTCGTATCCTTTTCCCATCTGTATGCTTCTCCTTTATTATACTGTTCTAAATCTCTGTTCAATTTCTTACACTTTCTTTCGAACTGTTTGGTGGTGACACTCCCTACCCAGTTGAATTGTGTATCATACAGAGATTCATATTCATCAAACAACACATCATGAATAATGCTATTATTTAAATCATCCAATTCAGCCAACAACATACAAATTCTGTTGTCATTACATCCAATAATGTACTCCATAAAAGTGAAACCAAACCCATCAAACATTTTGTTACATTCACTTTTATTTTTATCATTCATTTCTATCCCCATAGGGATTTTGAAAAACCGTAACCCCATAGGGACCACTCCACTGTCCAAGCATTTCTTTAAATAATTATTGTCCAACTGCAAGGTCTTCAGTGTTTTCAACTTCCTCCCAAATGCAACAATAATATCTTTGAGTGTACTTTCACCGCTCCGGACGCCATCTTTATTCAAAAAATGACCACCTTTAGGCTTAACATTGCCATTAAAATCAAATTGCCCTTCCAAAAAGTTGTTATATTCAGCCCGCCCTTTAACTCTAAAAGTTTGTTGAACAACGGGCTTTTTTACAGTACCTGAACCCTTATCGAGCGCCGTGAAGGCGTATGTCCTCTTCGGCACTGTTCGTTTTGGTCGTGCACCGGTTTTAAGGAAATCCACCTCCGATCCGTTCCTATCTCCTCCAGAACCATTTCTTAATATGGAATTGTGCTCCGGTCAGGATCCATGA